>NC_037668.1:142174292-142214477 GCF_003255815.1 Theropithecus gelada
TTTTTTGAGACGGAGTCTCGCTCTGTCACCCAGGCTGGAGTGCAGTGGCCGGATCTCAGCTCACTGCAAGCTCCGCCTCCCGGGCTTACGCCATTCTCCGGCCTCAGCCTCCCGAGTAGCTGGGACTACAGGCGCCCGCCACCTCGCCCGGCTAGTTTTTTGTATTTCTTAATAGAGACGGGGTTTCACCGTGTTAGCCAGGATGGTCTCGATCTCCTGACCTCGTGATCCGCCCGTCTCGGCCTCCCAAAGTGCTGGGATTACAGGCTTGAGCCACCGCGCCCAGCCAACTTCCCATTTTCTAAAGAAGCAGAAACATCTTTTGCATTGTCGCTTCTCCTACTTTTTGTGTTGTTGGGGGTTTATGCCATTTAATTATTTCTTCTTATGTCAGTGGAGCTTTGAAGAGGAAAATGATCAGATATTCAATCTACCATGTTCTACGGGAAGTCCTAGTTTTAATTTGTTTCAGAAAATTTTTTTTAATTGAGTAATAGGACTAGGCGCTCTTCTTGGTGGTTTGTGTATAATCTCATAGAATCCTCACTGTTGCTCTCAGGAGGTGCTGAAAGCCCCAGTTTGCAGGTGTAGAAATGTAGCCAGAGAGAGGTTGAGTAACTTCCCATGCAGAGTAGTGAGTGGTGGAGTGTGGATTGAAATGCACGTAGATCTAAGCTGCACCCCCTGCTCCCGGCACTGCCTCTCAGGAAGGAGGGTGTGCACCTGTGGGTGTGTGCACCATTATGTCATCACTGTAACGGGAGGTTACAGTCAGTGCCTAGGGTGGGTGGGTTTCTTTTAGGAAGAAAGGCCATGCTGGGCTGTGGATGGAGAAGCCTAAGGAAAGAGTTTGGCCAAGAGGGTCTGAGGGTCCTGCACTTGGTGCTGACATGATTTCCCCGGGACAACTGTGTGGGAGAGGAGGGTGTGGTGTGCAGTTACGGCAGGGTCCACGCAGAGTGTCAGGAGCAGGTGGCCATTTCTTCCGCCAGAAAGAACATGGCAGAAGATGGAAAGATGGCCATTGCGAGCCACTCCCAGGATGGTCCCCACCCTCCCCAGTACCCCCTTAGCTGGAGGGAGTCATAAAGGACAGGGGCAGGACAGAGAAGGAACAAGCCTTAGACCTCCAAGCCTCAGCAGGAATTTTACCCCTGGTTCAATTTCCCTGTGACACATGCCCTGAAGGAGACACTTGTCCGAGGAGGTGCCTGTTTCCCCACAGCTACCCCCAGTCACTGAGAATTGCAGAATTACTTGCTACAGTGTGGTCAGGCCATGTTTCAGTGCCTGAGATGTATTTTTTAAATCTCGAATCCAAATTACAGCATTAAAAATAACTAACGACTTCTAGTTTAAATGGACAGATCCTAAGAAACTTTATATATCTCTGTGCAATGAACTAGGAAAGCTGGTGTTAGGTAATGCTAGTGCCTGAAAATTGTTACAGATATCAGCAGCAGTAAATATCCAATTTTTGTAAGAGACCTCACCAATGCAATTTAATCCTTTTGATGCTTGTTGGAAATTCAGGTACTGTGTCTGAATATAGATATGCCATTTATACATACACTATGATATTTTCTGTAGATATGTGTGTATATGAGCATGTATAAAACAAGTTGCTTTGAGGTAGCCTAGCCATGCTTCCTAATAGTACCCTCCAAATATTTTATGAACCACATCTTAGGTATTTTATGGCTACACAGAGTGTTCCTGACACACCACCCTGAGTGCTGTTTCACTTAGCAATTGGCATTTGCCCAAGAGGACTAGAAATCAGCAACTGGAGAATAGGGGGCTTTGTAACCAGGCTCACACTGTGCCCCATCACTCAGCTTTCTCTGCACGGGTTCAAGGAAGCCCTCCAGAAATACTACCTTGGGATTTCATGAAGCAGAACACAGGTGAGAGGTCAGCATGGTGTGGAGGATGGGAAACTGGGATTTCAAACCATCCCTTTAGGATTAAAGTTTTCTCTTGCTGTTGTTTCCAATACAACCTGGACATTTCATCATTGGCCTTCAATGGGTTTGCAGGGTGATTTCTAGGGGAGGCAGAGGAGAACACACGTCTTCCTTAGCATCTCTCAGTTGACACCACCAGGCTGGGGCGCAGCCTTGAGCCCTGCTTTTGGGAACAGATGGCTTGGTCAGATGGAGTCACTGTCTTCTGATTAGGAAGGGGACAAAAGGTCCTGTGAGTTGAGGCCTCGAAAAATGTGTGAGTTTGTCAGGCAAGTTGCTGTTTAAAAGTCTCAGGCCCTGAACACCTCCTTTTCTGATTTATGCAGATAGCATCAGAGGCCTTGGAGATCAACCGAGGGCTTTTAAGTAGGTGGAGTGGAAAGACTATGATTGCCAGGCTGTGCTTGCATTTGGCTTTTGGAGGCCCTTTTAGTTGTGCTCAACCCCAACCACATGGGGACACAGGTTCAGCTGTGTTTTTGCTGGAAATGACAGAGCTTTGTTGGCACACAAGGTTTCACAGCTGGCTGGGAATGAGAAGAATAAAGAAAAAAGGAAAGGCTTGCAGTTGTAACCTCAGTGGCCCAGGGCAATGTTCTGTGCTAAGGAGCAGGTCTCTCTGTGATGCTGGAATGTGAAAACACCTTGTGAACTCCAAAGCGTCCCCAAATTGAATCTAAGTTGTGATTATTGCTCTTCTGAGTCTTAGCAGTCATCACCACCCTGAGCAGTTATGATTGCTAATTCCATCAGTGAATCTAGTAGGAATCTGCTGTTAAGGCATAAACAAACAAGTTTAGTAGGTGACCTTTGAGTGGATGCACTGAAGGGCTTGGTAGGCCTGCCATGGAGAAATGCCCTCACCCATGAGACAGCTAGTGTACCTCTGCCAGTGATTATGACAGTTTGAGGGGGGCGGGGAGGGTGCAGCAAAAGGAGTTTGTAAGTACAAGGCATTTTTATTAGGACAGACGTCCCAAATCACCATTTGACAGCACTCCTCATTCTGTTCCCTTCTCTCTGCCATCCTTCCATCTTCTAGTTCTGATGGGTGAATATTTCTGTGATGTGGAGGCCCTAGCTGGCTACATGGGGCCGTCTCACCATGGGACTCCCTTGTTTTTACATGAAACCCACCAGCTATGGTGAATAGTGCCATGGCACTAAATGCTGCAATCAATTGTGTCTACAATCTGTTTACTTGAATTCATCTCCACTGTACTTGAACTCTGTGGCTCCTGTTGCCTGGGGTGCTAACTGTACATTAGCTGCATGAGGCTGGAGACATGCAGTTTTATTTCTATTAATGCCATGAGAGAGAGCAAGTTAAAAGCAGTAACTAAGACAAATGATGTTGTTATTGGCAGATATTCCTTTCGCCATCGACTAACCTATTTTATTTTTCTTCGTGTGGACTTTTCTCATTTGTTGTTTTCTGAATCTCCTTACTTATGGCTTAAAATGTGATGAAAGTAGGCAATGAGAGTTTTAGGAAAGAATAAAGCTCTTCCAGCAGAACTTGGAAGGCATATTAAGCAGGTGAGAGAAGGAAGGCCTGGGGAATTTTCCAAACAGAAAACTTTTATTTCCTAAATATGAGTGAGAACAGTGATATGTGTATTGTGGTTTAGCTGGAAATCTAGCCCTTTAAGTTTTGGACCTTTTATAGCTTTCTCTTGCTACAGTATGCCAGTGTGCTTTTAATTTAGTGGTGGCAGTAGAGAAATCGCAAAACCTCCCCAGCTGAGAACATGCTTAGGAATCAAATGAATGTGATAATGAGAATGAATGTGAGTTGCTTTTCCAAAGAAATACAAAAGGAGAGGAGGTTGTAGTAGCATGCATGAGGGAATGTCCCTTCTTCCCTCCTTCCATCTATCCACCTGTCATCAATCCGTCTATACTGCCATTCATCCACCTGTCCATGCATATATTCGTCTGTCCATTCATCCGTCTTTCCATTTGTTCATCTATTCATCCATTTATCCATCCATCTGTCCATCTGTTCATCCATCCATTCATCTATACTGCCATTCAGCCATGCACCCATCCATCCATCCATCCATCCATTCATTTATCTATTCATCTATCTGTTCATCCATCCATCCTTCTGTTCATCTGTCCATTCACTAAATCATTTTCACTGAACTCCAGTGCTGTCATTCATCCATCCATCTGTCCATATGTTCATCCATCCATTGTTCTGTCCATCTGTCCATTCACTAAATTATCTTTCACTGAGCTCCATGCCTGTGAAAGGCCCAGAAGTGAGAACTTTAGGGATGTGGAGCCAAATCAGGAGTGTGTGCCTTTCAGGAGCTTAGAGGAAGAGATGAACAGAACACAAATGACTATAAAATAGAGAAAGCAAAAAGGAATATGTAGGTGTAATGCTGGGAAAAGCTAGAGGAGGGAAAGTTAGAACTTTGGGAAAAGGGACATTGGGCTTGCACTTAGAGGGTGCACATATGGGGGAAGGCAGGGCAATTTCAGGCAAAAGTGTTTTTGGAATGAGATGATAAAGTATCAAGTCAGAGCAGACAACCTACAGCTATATATATCCTTGTTCATTATTGATCAAGAATAGGACAACTTGAGTAAAAATGAAGGCCATTGATAATCCCATATTTTGTCTGCATGTGAGTTTCAGCCTTCTCCATGATGATAAATACAATACTGGACTTCAAAACCCCCATTCTCCCTCTTCTCTATGCCCATTGATAAAGCTGTAAATTGAAGTGTAAGTTACCCCCAGAGAGTTCAGGGAGCTGGAGAGGAAGGGAAGATGCTGGTGGAGGGAGGCACTAAGACATCCAAGTCTTAGGACGGGATCATCAGCTTTGCACAACTGTAAGTCACTGGGCAGGACTGAACACAGTGACTAATTTTTGCTTTCTTAGACCTAAGCTGTCCAGTGACAGAGAGATTTGGAAATCTTGTGGATGGCGGATGGTGCTAATGGTCATAAAACTCCAGGCCAAAATTAAAGTTTCTGGAGTCATGGTAGGGGCAGATACAGCCAGGACTTGCCTCCACCAGGGAACCAACTTTGACCCTTAGTGGCAGAAACCCTGACTGATTCTGAGGCGCCTGCTGGTCTGCCAGCCAAGGAAGCAGAGCCTGCCCCTGAGCTGTAGCTGCTGACACATGGGTCTGGTAGCACTGGCTGAATCAGGTCGACATAAGCCAGCGAGCTTTGCAGACACTCCTAAAATCAGAACTTGGGGAAATAATGAGAGGCTTCAGAGGCGCTTGATGAGCAACAGAGGCAACAGTGAGCATTGTCTTTCTTCACGTGGATGGTAATACTGTGTCCTTGAATGGTGTGTGCAGGCAGGTGGAAAAATAAACACAGAGGTACCTTTTGACAGGGAGAAGTCACTGGTAAGTCTCACCAGAGGAATCGGGAACTTCTCAGGAACAGAATAGGTGTATTCTCTCTTCAGAGCAATTCAGGCAAACCTGCCCTGAGTATTGGATGGCCAGAGAGGAGGAAGGGGACTGGTAGGGCTTAGTCCTGGCTCTGCCACCTACTGTGAGACCTTAAGCAAGCCACTTAACATCTCAGAGCCCCGGCTTCCTTATCTTTAAAATAGAGTTTGTAAGGACCGAATAGGAAGGATTAAGTGAGATGCTATACCGGAGAGCCCTTTATAAAACACGAGTCCAACAAATGTAAGATGTTGTTACTAATAGTCACACTTGGACATCTTGATATTGTGATTATTATGTCTAGTAACAGAGTTGAAAAATGCCAATAGTCTTTTAAAAACTTTTTTGTTTTTTTTAGAGAACACTAATTAGGAATGACAGATGACATTACCCCTGTAGTGCTCTTTCTGCACTCTTGAGTATGGAAGAAAAGGTTGCCTTTGTGGCTAAAGAGATTGGAGACAGGTGTTGGGAACTCTTGTCTCCCTACTGTACTCTTTCTTGGGGATCAGAGCCAAACAAGACATCATCCCTCAAGAAGATATATTTTCTGCACACTGCTGCTTTCCAGATGATTAGAGGGTTTGATCAAGGAGATTTTGTACGTAAATGCAACCTCTTAGCGAATTTCTGAGGCAGGTGACAACTGCCTGTGACAGGGTTATGCAGTTGGCACCTGGCCCAAGGTGCCGGGTAAGGAGAGGCTTTGCTCATTATGCCTGGGCCATTCCTGGGCCCTGACCTGGAATTGTGTCTGCCTTTTTCTAAATGCTTGAAGGCTCCCTATGGGCCGGAAGTGGCCTTGTGCCCTTTGCTGGGTTATCAGAACCATGGAGTCCACAGAATCTAGGGCCTTTCTCCAGCAGCTCCTTCAGCCTTGTGGCCCCAAGCATGGCAGGGTCACACAGTCAGGTTTGAATCATATGATAGGAAGGTCATTTTCTCTGTTTTTTAAACATTTTTATTTCAATAGCTTTTGTGTTACAAGTGGGTCTTTTGTTGCATGGATGAGTTTTATAGTGGTGAATTCTGTTATTTTAGTGCACCCATCAGCTGAGTCATGTACATTGTACCTAATATGTAGCTTTTTATCCCTTTTCCCTACTCCCAGTCTCCCCGTTCTGAGTCTCCAAAGTCCATTATGTCAATGTATGCCTTTGAGTACTCATAGCTTAGTTCCTACTTATAAGTGAGAACATACTGTTTTTGGTCTTTCACTGCTGTGTTACTTCAGTTAGAATAATGGCCTCCAGCGCCATCCAAGTTGCTGCAGACATTATTTTGTTCCTTTTTATGGTGGAGTAGTATTCCATGGTGTATATATGCAACATTTTCTTTATCTAATCAGTGGACACTTAGGTTGGTTCCATATTTTTGCAATTGTGAATTGTGCTGCTATAAACATACATGTACAAGTGTCTTTTTCATATAATGACTCCTTTTCCTTTGGGTAGATGCCCAGTAGTGGGATTGCTGGATCGAATGGTAGATCTACTTTTAGCTCTTTAAGGCATCTTCATTCTGTTTTCCATAGAGATTGTATTAATTTACATTTTCACCAGCAGTATGTCATTACCTTTTCCCCACATCCACACCAACATCAATTGTTTTTTGACTTTTTAGTAATGGCCATTCTTGCTGGAGTAAGGTGGTATCTCATAGTGATTTTGATTTGCATTTCCCTGATGATTGGTGATGTTTAGCATTTTTTCATGTTTGTTGACCATTTGTATATCTTCTTTTGAGAAATATCTATTCATGTCCTTTGCCCACTTTTTAATAGGATTATTTGTTTTTTTCTTGTGGATTTGTTTGAGTTTCTTGTAGATTCTAGCTACTAGTCCTTTGTCAGAGGCATAATTTACAAATATTTTCTTTCATTCTATGGGTTGTCTGTTTACTCTGGTTATTATTTCTTTTGCTGTACAGAAGCTTTTTAGTTTAATTAAGTCCCATTTATTTAATTTTGTTTTTGTTGCATTTGCTTTTGGGGTCTTAGTCATGAATTCTTTGCGTAGGCTGATGTTTAGAAAAGTTTTTCCCGTGTTGTTTTCTAGAATTTTTATAATTTCAGGTCTTTAAATCTTTAATCCATTTTGAGTTGGTTTTTGTATAAGGTAAGAGGTAAGTGTCCAGTTTCATTTTTCCACATGTGGCTTGCCAGTTTTTCCAGCATCATTTACTAAATATGGTGTGCATTCCCCAGTTTATGTTTTTGTTGTTGAAGATCAGTTGTACGTATTTGGCTTTATTTCCAGGTTCTCTATTCTGTTCCACTGGTCTATGTGCCTATTTTTATACCAGTACCATGCTGTTTTGGTAACTACACCCCTGTAGTATAATTTGAAGTCCGGTAATGTTATGCCTCCAGATTTGTTCTTTATGCTAGGATTGTTTTGGCTATACGGACTCTTTTTTTGGTACCATATGAATTTTAGGGTTGTTTTTTCCAATTCTGTGAAAAATGATTTTGGTATTTTGGTGGGAATTGCATAGAATCTGTTGATTGCTTTGGGCAGTGTAGTCATTTTCACAGTATTGATTCCTCCCATCCATGAGCATGGGATATGTTTCTATTTGTTTATGTTATCTATGATTTCTTTCAGCAGTGTTTTATAGTTCTCCTTGGAGAGATCTTTCACCTCCTTGGTTAAGTATATTTGTAGGTTTTGTTGTTGTTTGCAGCTGTTGTAAAAAGGATTGAGTTCTTGATTTGATTCTCAGCTTGGTCATTGTTGGTGTATAGCAGTGCTACTGATTTTTGTACATCGATTTTGTAACCTGAGACTTTACTGAATTTGTTTATCAAATCTAGGAGTCTTTTGGAAGAGTCTTTAGGGTTTTCTAGATATATGATCGTATCATCTGCAAATGGAGATAGTTTGACTTTCTCTTTTCCAGTTTAGATGCCCTTTCTTTCTCTTGCCTAATTGCTGTCTCTGGGGAAAGTCATTTTCTCTTGTTCTTTGTGGTGAATGAGTGAAACCATAGGATGAATTAAACCTGGTTTACAGAACATTGTGTGTGTTGAAGAAACTTGGTATGAATTGTAAATTTTCTTTCCTTGGAATTTGGTAGAATTACCATAACTTCCAAAATTAATCTCCCTTTCACTCTTGATATATTTCTGTTAGAATCATGTCTTTTCTGAATTTCATCTCATGGCTCATGGGAAAAAAATGATGGTATTATTTGGAATTTTTTATTTTTTAATTTGCTTGGAGTTATTTTTTGTTTGCTTTTTGTTTACATAAAGACCTCAGCACGTTGGAAAGTTTTTCTTTTCTTCTGGGGAAGACAGGAGAGAAGGGATACTGATGCCAAGCTACATAATGAGAACTGGCTTTCATTCCAGTCCTGGCTGGATATGACATAACCAAATCATAAGAATTTCCAAATGCCTTGGTTTCTTCCCCTTGGCAAAATGAAGGCGGAAGAGTCGTAGGCCCATCTCAACTCCTTTGTGGAGTGGGTATCAGAGACAAACACAAGTAAAGTACCCCTTCCTGGAGTACGGTGCATTGATATTAGGGAGGAGGTGGGGGGAATGTGAGTACGTGTTTACAAATAAAGACCCTGCTAGTGAGAACAGCAGATGCAGTTAGAGTTAGGCTCTGCCTGCTGCTTCTACCCATGAGTGTCCATTGCCTCCTCTTTCCTCGTTCATGAAGGGGCCTGGTTCAGCCTTTACCCTCCCAAGTGCTGTTGTAGGTGGTATCTCGTCCATCTAAAGGAAGTCTGCAGGTCCCTCTAAAGAAAGTTTGCTGCCCTACTAGATAGAGCTGGGTATCCATGAAGGGTCACATGGAAATAGATCCTGGAAATGGAGATAACTGCATTTCCGGACTGATCTTGAGAGAGGAGAAGCAAAGTGCGTTTGTGTCTTATTGATCCAGCATCTTTGGAGGAGTGGTAGGTTCTATGGAAATTAATATTATTATCAGCTATGTTTTAAGCCTTTAAGATACCTTTTTAAAAATAACCATTTTGGATGGGAATCTTTGTAAATATGTATTTTCCTACCTTCTTTAATATAGAAATCTTGATGTCTTGGGTCTTCATTGTGAACAGTCACTATGAGGTGATTCTGTCAGCCAATGGATGACAGTCTCAGCAGCCATTTGCCCATACACCCAATGGCCCCAAGAAACTCTGCCTTTGTCACAGCCTTTATGTCTTTGATTCTGCGTTTTGTTTTCCTTTCTCTTTGTGACCCTCTGTTAGCTGTCACTTGTCATTGCTTCCTATGTACCTAGGCTGAGCTCATCTTCATAAGCCCACTGTGTGCCTGATGCCATACTATGTACTGGAATTACAATGGGATGTGGAGGGATGGAGGAAAGTTGAAACGTATGCATTGCGCTCAGCTGGATGTGCCAAAAAGTAAAGATAAGAAATAGATGTGCTCTTTACTTCCTGTGGCTTTCATGTGACAATGAAGCCTCACATCCACAGATGGTGAAAGACCCCTTAAATGTATTTCCCGTAAGCTAAATTAGCTGCTTCAGTTAAGGTCTCTTTTTGGTAAATATTTGGGCAGATTGATTCTGGGTTCAGACTTTCTGTCTGGGTTGTTTCTGCTTCTCAGATGTTCTCCCTTTGCCTTCCTCCTTAAATGGCATCTGGAGTAGAGGAAGCCTCGATGTCCTCATAGCAGTGGGCCGGGGCATGCTGATCTTGAGTGCTTCTCCTGAGTCCTTGCCCTTTTGTCATCATGCATCCTGCTAGTACTCAGGGCTGGAGTTCACAGCTGCTGTGACTCTCAGTCTTGAGGTCTCTTGGCACAGTCACCGGCGGATTGGTCTCTACCCTCTGAGTCTCGGCCCCATCCTGCATCCTGTCCCTGGCCTGGGTGGCCTACCTTGCCATTTAGCTATGAAGCCCCCATCCCTCTCTCCATGGCAGCTTCATGGCTGGACCCCCCGCCCTCAGTCTTCAGCTGCATTACATGTCTCTCATTGGATCCTTTCATGCCACGTGGAAGCAAGTAACTCCTGTGAGTTAACTCTCTGGGGTCCCTGTTGACCAGAACTCTACACAGCACCATTTTCTGTCTACTGGGGACATCTCATGTTGATGTGGAGGCAGTTGCATGGTGGTTTCATGCACCCATAGTCTCAAAGGGATGCAGAAAACAGATTTTAGCTTCTTCACTTAACCTCTCTTCTTCCTTTTTTCCTTTTTTTCCTCCTTCTTTTCCTGTTTCCCTCCATCCCTCCCTCTCTCCCTTCCTTCTTTTCTTCCTTCCTTCCACCCTCCCTTCCTTCCTCCTTCCTTTTTGTCACTCTCCCTCACTCCCTTCATCCTCCCTCATTGTGAGATCAGCCCCTAGGAGAGGAGGAGCAGGAAGATGCTCCCCAGCACTGCTCTTCAGCTCCTCCTTTCTCTCTTCTTTCAGTCTCTACCTAAAGGCGAAACCAGAAGGGCCGTCTACTTCCTCTGCCTGTGGAGGCAGGTGCCACCCTTTCTCCGTCATATCCTGCTTTTCTCTGTGGCCCTCCTCGGTGCTCTGCTCTTCTTCCTCAGGGAAAGTCTTAGCTGTAATTGTGTAAAGGCTACAGGGAGCATGATTGTAAGGGAGTGAAAAACATATCAGTTTAATATTTTCAAAATACCATGCCTGTTGCCTAAGCATAAATAAAATATAGTCTCTGTCCACGAAAAGCTTACCCTAGTCAAGGGGATAGATTCATGATAATAATTTCAAGATAATTTGGTGACTGTACCATTTCCAGTGCAGTCTTCTACTCCCCACCTCACATGCATATGCACACACACACACGTACCTACATGTCAACAGACACACATGCACATGCCACACACTCACCATACATGCACACACATCCTGGGGCTGCCTACCTTCCTCATCTCCTACATCATGGCATTTTCCACCTCTTATCTTATATCACAATTATTTGTGTACAGATTTTAGCTTCTAGAGGGCAGGATCCTTGTCTGTTTTGTAGCACCTGGCACAATGTCGTAAATTCATTAATTAAAAAATCGATGTGTTAGGTCTTTCCTGTGTACCATGCTCTGTGCTTGACACTGAAGTTGGATAAATAGGACATGAATGCTTAGAAACTCACAGTCTACATCAAGATTCTCAACAGAATTCAAGAGGTCTGTGAGTTTAGATGAGAAAACAATTTACCTTTTAATTTTACTAATCTCTAATCGAAGTTTAACATTTCCTTTTCTTCTGGAAGTAGGAAATTGACCAGAGTAACCTGAGCAGCACCTGTGACTTTGTCACCTCTAGGAGTCACGGATATTTTTGTATCACCTACGGTTGTTATAAATATCTCACAATCTCATTTATATTATCAATTAGTGTTATTACAGGCTAAGTATCTCCAGTCTGGAAATCCTAAATCCAAAATGCACTGAAATCCAAAACTTTTTGAGTGCTGACCTGATGCTCAAAGGAAATGCTCATTGGAGCGTTTTGGATTTTGGATTTTGGGATTTGGGATGCTCAGTTGGTAACTATATGGTAAATATTACAAAATCTGAAAACATTTGAAGTCTGAAACACTTCTGGTCCCAGGAGTTTTAGATAAGGGATATTCTACCCATATTAGACCCAAAGTAAACATTGTTATTTGATGTTTTAATAAAGAAGCACACATACTGCTATATCACAGATCTGTTTAAAAAATATTTTGATAACTATATTTCAGTATAATCAGTTTCCTTCATAATACTATGCTTTTTATTTTATGCATTTAAAAACATTATTTTGAAAGGGTCCATGTGCTTTACCAGATTGCCAAAGGCAGCCACGGTTCAAAAAGGTTTAGAATACCTGGTTTCATTGAATCAACAAACACATGATTCCAGCAACAAGGTAAGTTCTAGGCCAGTGATAGAAACATGGCATTAGAAAGAGGCAAGGAAGAAACACATGCTGCCCAGAGAAGTCAGCAAATTCTCCCCAGAAGAGATGAAGGGCACTGGATGATGGCAAAGATGATAACAGATGCTGATTACTTACCATGTGCCAGGCAGAGTTCTCTGTGAGCTACATAGAATATCTCCTTTAAACCTCATAACAGCCCTGGCCAGTAAGTAGTTTCTTATCTCCATTTTATAGATGAGAAAACTGAGACCTAAAGAGGTTTCTTGACTTGCCCTAAGTCACACAGCTAGAAATGGACTGAGTCAGGATTGCATGCAGGTCCCTGCATCTGTCTTTGCCGTGTCCTACCTCCCAAAATGCTGAAGAAAAGCAGGAAGGAGCCCTCGGGGCTGGTACCTGAGCCTGGAGCAGGCCTGTCTCTGCTTTTCACTAGCTGTGCAGTGTCAGCGTTTCTTTCAGAGAGTGGGCGCGTCTTGTGGAGTAGATGAGATAATCAGATGAGAAGCGGGCTGTCACTGAAAAGACACCTGCGAACACTCGAACTCTTTGGTCTGGACAGGTGAGGCATGAGAGAGGTCAGGATCGAAATTGAGAAGATCATGCCACATGTGGAATGAGAGGCTATTAGAATGAGGTTAGTACCTTTGAAACTTGGAAGAAGTAAATCTAGAAAAAAATTAAAGGAAATACCACTTCACACAGAAGTCCAGGTGTAATTTGACTGGTTTCAAAAAGGATCAGGGTAAATTTATGAATGACAGAGTTGTTAGTGGAGCCAGGTCCTCATCTTGGGGCTTGTGGAGATGAGGCACTGTCCTGGGACAGCTCTTCCCGAGCTCAGGGCATTGAGCAAGAAAACATACTTTTGTAACAGTAGTGCTCTGAGAGTCTCAGACTAAAGAGAGATGTCACTCTCCCTGTGTGAGCTGCAGGGTACTGGATCCCACAGCTTCCTTTATTTTCTTTTGTAGGAACCCTTTCTGTGTGTCTGCTGCCCCCTTGCTTTGTTCCACTCAAGGAAGATGTTGCTATTAGCAGACAAACCCATTGCCCCCATTCCTGCTACTCATGTTTAGCCAGATGTCCTTGGGGGCCTCTGTGCAACACCCTGAGAAGCAGAGGGACACAACCACCCAGGGTATGCCTGTGTGGAAGGAGAGCAGCCAGCTCAGGCCCAGAGGGAGCGCCTGGTGTCCTGGTCTTGTTCTACGTGCTGAGTGCATTTCAGCTCACAGGCACAGTGCTTCTTAAAGACTACTCCATTCCCACCTTCCCTCCCCTGATGATGTCGTCACATTACAAACAGAACAGGGCAGATACTGCATGAGGCACTGCTGTCTCTTTTAGGTGTGCGATGTTTATTGAGATGTTGGGGACAGAGAGAGAGAAGATAAAATTGCTTTTTCTACATTCACCTACTTTTTTTTTAAAGGACAAAAGTGTAACTCCCAGAAGAAATCATTTAACAAAGAAATCTCTCCTGGATGAGCAAGAACAAAGGGAAGCTTCGGGAGGGCTTAGGAGGTATCCCTGCATCAGGCATTGTGCTAGCTCTTAGGAGCACTTCTTTTAATCCTCATCACAATGCAGTGGGTGTTCACCTGGCTTCGCTGAATAGAAAATAAAGTCATAGGAGGAAAGTAACTTGTCCAGTCAAGACCACCTTCCTAATAAGTGATACGGCTGAATTTGAACCCAGATCTAATTGGCTTCAAGCCCTTGCCTTTTCCACCATCCACCCCTCCCACCAATACTTGTGCCATGAAAAAGGTAAGGGAGGGGCAGCATGCTCCTAAGCTTTACTTTCTTTGTTAGTTGGAAGTGACAGTGTGAAACTTTTTATTTTATTGACAAACATGAAGAAACCATGGATTAAAATTCAGCAAGAAGAAACATGCCCCTAGAAAAGAAGCTGATCCTATTGAAAGAGCAGCTGTATTCCCTCCTACCTGTGAAAACCAGTCTGTCTTGTGTTTCCTGTTGTCTCATGTTGGTGTGTTGGTGAATTTTCAGTGTATGCTTTGGGTAGATGCAGGTGACCCAGGAGTGGATTAAGGGGGTGTATTGTGAGCAGGTTATTAACCCAGTCTGCTGAAAGGGGCAGAGCCTGCTGGGCTCGTTCATCTTGCATTAAGAAGGGCAAGCATTGACGAGCTCCCTGTGAAGTCAGAGCAACTCAGGGCAGCAAATCTGGGGCAAATGGGCTTCCTGGCCTCATGAGAGACATTGATTTGAGTTTAATAATAATAACAAATATAATAATAAATTTCCTTTTGGGAGTAAAGGAGAAATATGAACTGTTGGCAAAGACCATTTACCCAAGTTTCTTGAGGACTTTCTGAAAGACTAAATGCAATTTCAAAACAAAGTACCTCCAGGACCAGGTGGAGATACAAGAATGTCCAAAGACTCTGCTGCCTGACCTGAAGGCCTTTGTCTGTTACAGGAAAGGGGTCCCAATCCAGACCCCAAGAGAGGGTTCTTGGGTCTCATGCAAGAAAGAATTCAGGGAGAGTAGTCCACAGAGTAAAGTGAAAGCAAGAGGAAAAAAGAATGGCTACTCCATAGACAGAGCAGCCCAGAGGGGCTGGTTGCCCATTTTTATGGTTATTTCTTGATTTTATGCTAAACAAGGGGTGGATTATTCATGCTTCCCCTTTTAAGACCATATAGGACAACTTTCTGATGTTGCCATGGCATTTGTAAACTGTCATGGCGCTGGTCGGAGTGTAGCAGTGAGGACGACCGGAGGCCACTCTCGTCGTCATCTTGGTTTTGGTGGGTTTTAGCTGGCTTCTTTACTGCCACCTGTTTTATCAGCAGGGTCTTTATGACCTATATCTTGGGCTGACCTCTTATCTCATTCTGTGGCTTACAATGCCTTAACTATCTGGGAATGCAGCCCAGTAGGTTTCAGCCTCATTTTATCCAGCTCCTGTTCAAGATGGAGTTGCTCTGGTTCACATACCTCTGACACTTCCATCAGCCTAACCTCTGGTTGATGATGCCTTTACAAGGTCCGTGCTGCCTGTCTCATTGTCATCTCCAAGGTCCCCCTCCTCTCCTAGGTGCATCTCCCTGCCTCAGACACCCTCTCTTGCCTTCTTTGGCCAACCAGATCCTACAGCCTCTAGGGATGGTTGTATAGGGAGGCGGAGGGGGCCAGACAGACCTGCATTCGGATCCTGCCCTGTGACCTACTAACTCGGGGACCTTGGGCAAGTTACTCGACTTCCCTGAGCCTCTGACTCCTTGGTTATAAAATGGGCGTGTGAATGTGAGCCCCAGCTCAGTCTGCCTTTTGCCCTCCACTGGGCATGGTTCTGACCTAGTAGTTCCATCCTAGACCTGGAAGAAGTCCTTTTGAATGGGGCAGCATTCTGTCACAGACTCATCTTCAGAGAAGGAGGAGGCAGATTGATGGGCTTCTCCAGGGGCAGTTGTCAGGGGTGAGGAGAGACATCCAGTCCTGCCTGGTGTCTGTCCCGGCTTTGCTCCAACCCCCTTCTTCCAGGTTCCCATGTGGCCAGGAGTGTGGAGGAGAGTGGGGAGGAGCTTGAAGACTGAAGGAGCCATCCCTAGCGATAACCCTGCAAGCCATGGGATGCAGCAAGGCAGTATTATTTCAGCACCCCCATCAGAATGCTATAAAAAGGAGAGATATGCTCCCTTACTTCTCCCCAGAAGTGGCTGGCCTTGTGCCGGGTACTGATTTCTGGATAAATGCACCAGTGAAGTTTCTCTCCATCCCCATCCCCCTACCTTTTTTGGGTGCTTAAGATTTTTCCAAGTCATTTTGGGTTGCAGCCTCTCTTCTGCCCTGTTATTCTCCTTGCAAGCCCCTGCTGCACCTCTCTGCATCCTTGGTCACCTTGGTGCCCTTCCTTGCAGGCTTCGTACGCAGATCTTACATCTGAGCCACTTTCCCTGGGTGGCAGAGCTTCTCAACACTTGTGCGTCCCCTTTTCTTCTAGAGTCACACTATAGAATCAGCCCTGTTTTTCTTTGACCTTTTGAAACCCTGCCATTGTTAAGTGTAGGCTTTTAAGACAGACTGTATACGTCTAGCATCCCCTTCCCTTGCAATCAAGACTTCTAATCAGCAGTCTCTTCCTCCCAAGGGCTTGTCACTTTAACTTTAATGTCTAATTCTTGAAACTCAGGCTTAGGTATTGAGGAGCAGCTGCCGTAGTAATCAGATCTGTTCTCTGAGACCAACTTAAAGAGAAATAGCAGAAATTTTTTTTTTTCAGATGAATTTTACCTGGAATTGTAGCCATCTGATGGATTCTTCCTGCCCCCTGCATAGACAAAATCAGACTATGGCAATGCAATAAAGAAAGCGTTTAATAGACAGAAGGCCAGCTGTGCTACATGGAAGATGGAGTGATTACTCAAATCAATCTCTCTGAAAATGCAGACGCTAGGGTTTTTCAAGGATAGTTTGGCAGGCCAGGGAGTCCACTTGTGGGTGGGGCCACAGGACCAGTTGGTGGAGTCCGCAGGTCCAGGTGGAGCCGTTGGTAGTCAGAAATGCAAAAACCCGAAAAAACATCTCAAAAGGCCAATCTTAGGTTCTGCAATAGTGACGTTATCTGCAGGAGTAATTAGAGAAGTTGTGTATCTTCTGACCTCCAAAATAATTGCTGGTAATGATTTACGTCTACACCTTAGCAGAATTCAACCTTCTAACATCCTCCTAACCTGATGGCCCTTCATTAGCTCTGCAAAGGCAGTTGAGCTTTGGGGGAAGACCCGCTATCATTTAAACTATAAACTAAATGTCTCCCAAACGTAGCTTGGCTTACACCCAGGAAATGAGCAAAGACAGCCAGCCTGTAAGGCTAGAAGCAAGATGGGGTCAGCCATGACAGATTTATTCTACTGTCATCATTTTGCGAAGGTGGTTATAGAACTCTAGTATAGAAAACGTAAATTAAGTGGTGGTCTCAGAGTTCCACTCCCTCAGCCTCCTCTTTCCCATCTGAGGCAGAGCCTGAAAGAAACAACCTTTGTTCTAGGGGAGAAAGTTCTCAGCAGGTAGAGAACTCATCAAATACTCTCAGATAAGATTTCTGGAGTGTATTATTTCATTTTCATGCTTCTGTTAAAGACATACCTGAGACTGGGCAATTTACAAAAGAAAGACATTTAATGGACTCACAGTGCCACGTGGCTGGGGAGGCCTCACAATCATGGCAGAAGGTGAAAGGGACATCTCACATGGCGGCAGACAGGAGAAGAGAGCTTGTTCAGGAAAACTCCCTTTATAAACCATCAGATCTCTCTTGAGATCTCTTATGCACTATCATGAGAATAGCATGGGAAAGACCCGCCCCCGTGATTCAGTGACCTCCCACCAGGTCCCTCCCACAACGTGGGAATTATGGGAGCTACAATCCAAGATGAAATTTGGGTGGGGACACAGTCAAACCCTATCATGGAGCATTTTCAGCTCATCTTCCTATTTTTGAAATCTTTCTATCCCACTCATGTCTCCCTCGGTCTGTGGGTCATGACATCATCACTGCTCACCAACGAGCACCGTACCCTGAGTCTTAGATGTGATGCAAGTTGTAGATCTACATAACTTTCAGCTCTGCTCCACCCACCCCGCTGAGGTCAGATTTCTGCTCACTGAATGTTTATCCAGGACTTGGTGTGGTGTTTCCTTCAGTGCTCATTACTCCATGGGTCAGGCATTGTTTTCCCCTTTTGCCAGAGTGAGTTTGGGGAGATGAAAAGGTTTAGTAACAGGCATAAAGTCACAAAACTAAATGATGGTAAAGCTGTTACTGATCTGGACCCCAAGAGAGGGTTCTTGGATCTTAAGCAAGAGAGAATTCGAGGCAAATCCATACAGTAAAGTGAGAGCAAGTTTATTAAGAAAGTAAAGGAATAAAGAATGGCTACTCCATAGGCAGAGCAGTTCTGAGGGCTGCTGTTTTGCTATTTTTTAAGGTTATTTCTCAATTATATGCTAAATAAGGGGTGGATTATTTGTGAGTTTTCCCGGAAAGAGGTGGGCAATTCCTGGAACTGAGGGTTCCTCCCCTTTTTAGACCATATAGGGTAACTTGCTGATGTTGCCATGGCATTTGTAAGTTGCCATGGCGCTGGCAGGAGTGTCTTTTAGCATGCTAATTAATGTCTTATAATTAGTGTGTAATGAGCAGTGAGGATGACTAGAGGTCACCTTCATGGCTATCTTGGTTTTGGTGGGTTTTGGTCAGCTTCTTTACTGACCTTTTATCAGCAAGGTTTTTGTGACCTTACCTTGTGCTGATCTCCTTTCTTATCCGGTGACTTAGAATGTGTAACCTTCTGGGAATACTATAGTCCAGTAGGTCTCAGCCTTATTTACCCAGCTCCTATTCAAGATGGAGTCACCCTAGTTCAAATGCCTCTGACACTACTACCCCCTCAGGTTTGATAATTTACTAGAACAACTCGCAGAACTCAGGAAGATAAAGGATATATAGGATATAAAGGATACAAATCAGAACCAGCCCAGAGAAGACACACATAGGGTAAGGTCTGGGAGGGTCCCACATGCAAATCTTTCATGTCCTCTGAATGCATCACCCTGCTGGTACATCCATGTATATCACTAGGCTCACCCAAGCTTTGGTGTCCAGAGTTTCTACCAAGGCTCCATTACATAGGCATGATTGATTAAGTCATCAGCCACGTGGTTGGACTCAATCCGCATGCCCCCTCTCCTTGTCAGAGGTCAGGCTGATATCACATGACTCAAAGCCCCAACCCTCTAATCACATGGTTGATCTTTCTGGCATGGCCAGCCCCCATCCTGAGTCACCTCTGTAGCATAAACTATCTGGAGATTGCCATCAGTCGCCTTGTGAGCATAAACTATCAAGGCTCACCATGAATAATAAGATACTTCTATAAGGAAATTCCAAGGGTTGGACAAAACTCAGGAAGCAGGGACAAGGCCAGCCAAATTCTTTGTTACGTAGTGGAGCTATATTTACTCTTTTCCACTTGCCTGTTTCCCCAGACTTGCTCTGCTTGGTGTCTTGACTTCTATCAGCATGTTGCCATGACTTGTTACCAGGTAACATCACTGTGTTCCTACGCTGGAAATGGCCTAGGAAACATAATGGGTTTTAGCCTCCCTTTCCTCACCTGCCTCCCTGGCTGATGGGTGACACCGTCAGTAGAGAGAGAGGAAAATGTAGGGATTTTCCTTGAATTCGGAATGAGGGAGCCCAACCTCATGGCTGTACCTCCATAATTGCAGTCAAATGTGCTGCCCTTGGGCCTCAGTTTAACAATCCAGGTATCCAGGCCATTCTCAAATTGCATTTGAACAGCCTTTTGGAGTTTTCAAAGCACCAGGGATTCTTGCCTCCCAGGTGCTCCACAGCTCTGAGAGATGGACAGGCTAATTCCACATGCCTCTGTTTTTAGATGTGGTCATGAGGCTCTGGAAGCTTCTCTAATTTGCCAAAGGTCATGTATCAGTGAGGTGATGGAACCTGCCTAGCAGCCAGGATTTAGAGCCAGGCGCCCTTTCCCCAGCACCAGCCAGTCTGACCCTATCCCCAGAGAGCCCAATTGAGTGATTTGATACAGATCACTTTTTTCTGTCCTGCAGAGTTGAGGCCTAGACAGCTTTTAGTTCCTAGCCTATCCTATTTGCCCACTAATGAGACAAATTGTAGGCTCCATAAAAAATTAAACAGCAGCTGCTTCATTTTCTTCCTATTGAACTTTGAAATGATGATGCTCTCATTTGCATGGCTGCTCAAGGTATGAATATCTGGGCCTGCAGGATCCAAGAGTCCTTAAATTTAACCAGAATCATATGTTTTTTTCAGATTGGCTGGTGTAAAATATTTTGAGAACCATTCATGAACCGAACCATTAGCTGTACAAATGGAGCACGTGATTTCTGCTCACCCTGTTGGCTGCTAATTAATAATACCTTCCTGGTGGAGGTACTACCTGCAGGCTTCTCACTGGAATAACATCAAAGAGATGAAATTAGAAAATGAATTTAGTTTAGAGCAAATCAGCAAACAGCTGAATCCTAGAGCATAAAGTTCTATACTGCTCTCAGCAATGAAAGGACACAGACAGATACAATGCAAGCCCCTGTTGTGCCTAAGTTCTCAGTACAGATTTTTCTGTTTTGTTTTCTGCCCTGTAATGATAGTACAGCCTGCATTTTGACACTAGAGAAAGGAAGACTTATTTGCTTCTATGTTGTAGAGGTTTGAGGATTTATAATGTTTTGCAAGAAAAACAAACAACAAAAAATCTGAGCCTATTTCTGAATAAACAAGAATCTGTTTGCAATTTGTTCCTTGCACTCATCTTACATGAGTTGATTCCCATATCTGACTATTCACAAACACCGTCTACCTCCATCACTACTGTAACATGCCACTTAAACCATAAATTAGGGTAGAAATCTGCAGATAAAAAGGGCCAGTGCCTCCATGCCCTTTAGTGACTGTGATTATCATCATTAGTATTATTATCATTATTTGGAAGCAAAGCTGTTCAGCAGCAGCACAGGCTGCCTGGAGAGCACTAATGTCATATGTAGCATTTCCTTTTATCCTCCAGGTAGTGTTTAGGCTAAAACCAGAGAGAAACATATTTGTTTTGGGAACTGGTGGTATTTCATCAACCCATTTCTGATTCACTTCCTTTCTTTACAAACCGACTAACTCCATTGACAGCATATTTATAGAACAGTGTTTCGGAAATTAAGTAGCTTCAGATAGGATGTAACGATTCATTATCAATCCTGAGCAGACGGCTGCTTTTTCCTCGGCATCCATCTGTGTTATTTCTCTCCTCGTCTCATGGTACCTGCCTAGTGTGAACACCATTTATTTGCAGCATGCAGGCTACCCTCTTGGGGAGGAGAGCTATAAAGCACACCCACACATTCTACATGTCAGCACTGCAGACCTTCAGAGTCTTGGGAAACTCAGACTGAACGCCACTCCTCAGGCAGGGAGATGATTTAGGGGGGCCACTAAAGGGACATTATGTTATTTGCAGGCACCTCTGTGGAATTTAATACCCACCAAAACACAGCTAGTCCTCTGTGCCACATGCCTCTAGAGGCACCTCATTGCTTTGTTTTGAATCTTTGAGACTGTGTCTGTTGAGGGCCACGTGGGCCATTTCTGGCCCACCCTCAATTTAACATTCTGTGCCATTAGAGTTCATTTTTTAAAATAGCATTTTTTTCTTGATTATGAATGTTCATTGTAGAAAATTGGAAGAAACAGAAATGTGTAAGGAAAAATAGAAAAATCACCCATCAACATTCAATCTTAAATAGCATGGTTAATATTTAGGTATATTTCTTTTCATTTTTTTCCATGTGCACGCATCGTTTTTGTGTATTCACTCAAAAAAGAATCATGCTATATACACTTTTGCACTGTTTCTTTTGTTGTTGTTGTTGTTTTGTTAACATGTATATGGGGAATTGTCCCATAATCATTAACACTAATAATTAGCGAATCTTCAAAAATATAGTTTCAGTGGTTTCTGAATAGATGGTTAGCAATTGTTTTGGCTCAGGTGCCTCGTAAAGAGGTGCTCCTGAGAAAGTCTGACCCTGCTTGGGAATCGGGGTGCTATGAGATTTTATAAAAGCCTTTCCAGTGGAGGGATAGCAGGGGGCCCACATCCTTGCTGCAGCCCAAGGTCATAGCATCACAGCTGTGCTTATGTAAATATCACAGCACTGGGTTCAGAGGCTGGTTCTTCCACACAGAGCAGCATCCAGGTCACTGACCTCTCTGTCTGGTTAAAGGCACTGTCCCAAGGCTGTCCAGCTTGGGGAGAGAAATGGCCCTCCAGGACCATGGGACTCAGTAAGATAAAATGAGCAGCCCTTTCAGGCCTGCACCTGAAAGTGTCCAGGTCCAACTTATCACCAATGGGCCATCAGTGAAGCCCACCTGTCAGTCCCAGGCACACCCTGGTCCTCTCCAGCCACGGTGCTGGAGTTCTTGAGTAAACCAGATGTTAGAATTCAGAGACACAACTCCAGTGGAGTTGATGTGGAACTCTCTAAGCACAGAGGTCACACAGGAGAAACCAAATTATCCATGATTTATGAGTGGTAAAATAGGATCAGAAAAGTCTCTGCCAGTCGAATATATGTCAGGATGTTATTCAAAAAGACTAGTCTTTTGGTAGAATGCATCTTGTCCTCAGGAATTCCTTTCATCCAGGCCTCAGGTATTCTAGAATAGCTGCCACCAGGATTCATACCTGTTCACACCAAACTTACACACCAGGATTGATGCTTAGTGTGGAGAATGAGACAAGAAATGTTACCGTCCTGTATTTCTCTAAATTAAATATGATCCAGCCAGCATCTTGGGCACTCCTATTCTGAGAGGGCTCAGGTTGCCCCTTAGGCACTCAGTCCTACTCACGGTAGCCCCTCCCCAGTCCTGAGCACCACTTCAAACCTGGTGCTATGACCTGCGAGTAGAACCTAGAGAGGTCCTGTTGCTCCCCTCTTATCCCTGGAGAAGCTCTCCAGGGTCTCTGTCCTCTATTCTGCTTCTCCCACAAGAAGCTTTCTTCTGCTAACAAAGATAACCGATAATGAATAGGTAGACAGCAGAGTGCAGGTGTAAGTGCACTCCTTTTATCCTCAGCCATTCAAAAGAAGGAGGCTGATCCATGTGTAGTGGTGTGCAGATATCTCCAAGATAGTTGGGGTGTGTACTGGGTTGCCTCTTTATATTTAATTATGCTACCTCTGTAATTTTACTTTGAATCCCTGTGGTTTGTTACAGCAAGGTGTTTTTGTTTGTGTTGTATGTCTTATCCTGTTAAGCTTGGAGATGGTTGATTAGAAGAGGGAGAAAAACAACAACTCTCTTTCTGCATCAGAAGAAGAATGTTTCCCCAATTTTTTATAGTCAGAGAATGACATACTCTATACAAGTCTTTTTGGATGAGTTCATATAATCATCCTTATAAGTAAATCCTTTATGTTTCATCCTCGTTTAGAGGGAATTCTTTATATTTCATGGTCTTTGTGATTTTCTGGGAGATAACTTTTGGTAGTGGTCTGAAGTACGTGTGCCATCAGGTCAAGATGCCATTCCAGTAGGGGGCAAAGTATTGTAGGCCCACCTCAGAGGATTGTTTTGCTGCCCTCAGAATAGAAGGAAACCCAGATTAGGGATCTGGCTCCCAGGTTCTAGTCCCTCTTCTCAGAGCTGTGGGAGCTGGCACAGTTGTTTACATTTTTTGGTCTCAAATTTCTCAACTATAAAATGAGGGAAGTTATTTAAGTAAATTCTAAGATTTTTATCCAGCAGTAACATTCTGTAATTTCATTATTCCTGAACACTTTCAGCTCATATATGCTTATATATTATTTCTTAATGTATTAGGCCATTCTCGCATTATTATAAAGAAATACCTGAGACTGGGTAATTTATAAGGAAAGAGGTTTTATTAGCTTACAGGTCTGCAGGCTGTGTAGGAAACATGATGCTAGCATCTGCTGGGCTTCTGGGGAGGCCTCAGGGAACTTACAATCATGGAGGAAAGTGAAGTTGGGGAGCAGGTGTCTCCCATGGTAGGAGCAGGAACAAGAGGGTGGGGGAGGTGCCATACACTTTAAAACAACCAGATCTCAAGAGAACTCACTCACTATCACAAGAACAGCACTAAGGGGATGTGCTGAACCATTCATGAGAAATCCAACCCCATGATCCAATCACCTCCCACCAGGCCCCACCTCCAACACTGAGGATTACAGTTCAACATGAGACTTGGGTGGGGATACAGATCCAAACCATATCACATAGTTTTCAGAAGTTTCCTATAAAAATCCCATTTGACTTAAATAGCCTTGAAAAAAAGATGAAAACACTTTGTATTTAAAATATGTTACTATTTAAATAAGTTATCCCACTGTATTCAGATAAAGGATCTGCTTTATCTGCTTTATTGGGATCTGATCCCAATAACTGATCAATAAGTAGCTGCTGTTGTCCAAGGACAGCATGGGGGGAAAGAACAGAACTAGTGGCTACCAGAACATCTGGGAAAGTTTTTTATGATAAACTTATAAAGGTGATAGAAGCAAGATTTTCCTCAAGCTAATCTTTAAAACAAACAAAGTAACGACAACAACAACAAAACCCAGAGCCCTGATCTTGTTACTTGACTAAGCGTGTATTGAGGTTCACCTGTCACAAGCACTGCAGATAAGCCGGGTAATGAAAGAACATAGTCTTCCTGCACACACCCTCTGAAGTCAGCCAGCGCTTTCTATTTCCCATAGTATCTTCTATTTCACATAGTGTCTTGTTCTTCCTCCCCATCTCCAGTCCCCCCGCAAAAGTCCCAGTGGCACTTGAGAATCTGCATAGAGATTGAAAACCTCACATGCGATCTGGACTCTAGTTTACGAATGAGCCATGTAGAGGAGGGAATATTCAGTATCACTAAAAAAAGAGTGTTTGAAAGTTGTTACTATTAACAGTTGGATTTTCATAAAGCAACTGTGAGAACTAATCCTATCAAACTGTCATTGATCTCATGGGGTTGTTGCATGGATGAAATGAGATTGTGTATGTAAAACCCATTGTAAACTGTGAAGTTGTATCCATGTGGAAAACATATTTTAGTATTGCACTAAAGCTGCTGCTCACAGAAAAGAAAGGAAATTTGATTTCATAAAAAAAAAACGAAACAAAACAAAAAAAAAGACAAATAGCCATAGGCATGTTGAGATTGCCCCATGCATTGTCTTCTGGGCTGCTTCAGTCTAAGTGCTTGTGCTTTGGGAGGTTTTTACCAATTTTTGTCAAGAAAAGGCTGGCTGGATGTGGTGGCTTATGCCTGTAATCCCAGCACTTTGGGAGGCCAAGGAGGGAGCCACCTTCTGGAGTTAGAGATCAGCCTAGGCAACATGTTGAGATCCTGTCTCTATAAAAATAAAATAAAAATAATTAAAATAAATTTAAAAAGAAAAGACTATAAACAGTAGAATTTAGAAGTGGAAGGGACCCCCCCCAAAAAAAAAAAAACTCATCCATATGCTTCATGTAGTGATAAGATATTAACACCCAGAAAGATCAAGTTACTTGTCTAGCATCACAGGGCTAGCTAGACAGGCAGCTTTCATTATACTCAATAAGGTTGTGCTTTAGAAAAGAGCCACATCTTTGACTATATTAATCAGTTAAAAAAATTATCTGTTGGCTTATGCCTGTAATCCCAGCACTTTGGGAGGCCAAGATGGGCGGATTGCTTGAGCTCAGGAGTTCAAGACCAGCCTGGGCAATATGACAAAATTCTGTCTCTACCAAAAATATAAAAAAAATCCAGGCATGGTGGCACACACCTGTAGTCCCAGCTACTCAAGAGGATGAGGTGTGAGGATAGCTTGAGCCTAGAAGGTGGAGGCTGCAGTGAGCTGAGATTGTGCCACTGCACTCCAGCCTGGGTGACAGAGTGAGACCCTATCCCCCCAAAAAATTATCCGTGCCTTCTTCAAATGTTTTGACAATTGATAATCTTAAAACTTACAAATGCAAGACTTTCCTGCCGCCATCTTCCTGTTGATGAAGTGAATCCTCAGATCTTCCTGATGAGTGGTTTTCTGTGCTTGCTTGATTTTGAATAGATGAAGGTTTATTCTGTTTTCCCATGATATAATACCACAATCTGGAAGAATTTTGTGATGTTGCTGGGCATGCTTTTATAGAGCAGTTTCATGAGACTGGAGTGAAAATCGCATTATGAGTTAGCATTGTTATCAGTTTTATTGGAGCTGAAACTGAGTGAAAGGATTTAGGAATAATTGGGTAATCAAAGTGAATTAAATCAAGAGGGGGAAAATATCAGTTCTGGCATCAAATGGGGACTGCAATGACTTCCACATCTGTGGTCTTTATCCATTTTAATCAAGTCTAAATTATGCTATTAAGACTTATTTTTGTGACGTTTACTTGTTCAGACATAGCCGACTTTATATTCATCTCTGAATATTTCTTGAAACATTAAAGCATTCTCACTATTTCTAGGCAAGAGTTACCTAATTTGATTAGCATCCAAATATTCAGAGTTGCAACTGTGTTTACAATCATGAGTGCAGTGTTCAATGTGGTTTCTGTGTAATAGAATCTGGATACTAAGCCTTCAGCCCACATAGATGAATTCTGCATCCCCCAACTCATTCCCATGTCTTCAGAAAACTAAGTTTAAGTATGCCTTGTTGGTATAAATTTGCTATAATAAATAGTATATCATGCTATATGGCAGAAGTATCACTATACTAACTAGCCCAGTCTTGCTTTCTGGTTTTCTTTTGTTGTATTTCCCAAGGGGTACTGATTTTGCAGTGAAAAATCTATTTAGCCTAATAAATGGTAACAGTAATCAACTTCCCCTCCCATATCTTAAATATGTAACTGACAATACACTGAATTAAGGAATGACATAGCACTAAATTCACAAACAAGACAATTTTGGGAACCTTTGATTTCTTTGTTGAATTTTTTGTATTGTCTCTTATTAGAAAATTTGTCTTCAGCCTCTTTTTTTGCTCCAAGCTCTCCGCATAAATCTTAGAATCCTTGGTGTTCCCATTTGGTGGTTGGGTTTTGCTCTTGCTTAGACTCATGGGTGCCCAGGAACATCATGATGTGCTTCCCCCTGCAGAGAGCCTATGAATGGACGTGCAGTCAGGGAGGTTTCACATCATCAGGATTCCTATCCCAGAAAAGCAGATGTTCATAGCTCTGGGAATGGAATGAGACCCTTGTGGAGAGCCTATAAATGGATACATGAGGGGCACCTGTTCATATGGATAAGATAGGGATATAAACGCCCTCATCTTGCCACAGCTCTTCTAGGCCTCTTTAGGGTTAAGACATACTCCCTTCTGAGAATTTCTGGTCTAACTGGTTGTCTAGCTTCACATCCTGTTTCTGTGGATTGTTTGTAACCAGCCTTTGCTGCAACTGTTACTGCTGATTAAAATATCTTACTAATCATAGGTTATGGAAAGACCGTGTTTCTGTTTTAAGGCTCTGTTAGAAATTACTGATGCACACACTATATTGTAAATTCCTATCTCTGTATACTGTACTTCTGCATACAGATGTTATGTTAAAGAATTACTTCATCCCCATGTGACCATCTCACCTCATAATCAAACGACCCTAAATCCCTCACTAACCTACCCCCACCCTCACTAAACTTAATAATAAATGCTGGTGTATCCCGTGCATTGGTGGTACCGTGGGACCAGAAGGAGGTGACCCCCCTGGACCCAGCTTTCACTAACTTGTGTGTGTCTATTATTTCTCGACCTGCTGATCCACCTGGGAACAAGGAAAGAGCCCCGTTGCATTGCGGGCTGCTGGCCAGATCCCTCAATACTACTATAAGGTCACAATTTGCAGATAAAAAACTATTGAATGTCCTAGATGTAACCTCACTCTTTGGAAGCCTCAGGTTCCCATTGTTGGTTCAATGAATGCCTCTCCGCTCCTTCCCCCAGTGCCCAGCACTGTTTGTTGATGGAGTGAATATATAAACAGATTATAATTTTTCTTTCTTCATCTCTATTTTTTAAAATTCTTTTCTCTCCTTCCCTTTTCTTTTTAAAAACCAAGAGCTGAAGTTTTCCTAAACAGAGATTGTTTAGACTGGAACAGCTGTCAAGGAACACTAAATAATGATCTGGTCATGGACATATGTGTTATCAATGATTTTGGGGGTGTTTTTGAGATAGGGTCTTGCTCTGCTGCCCAGGCTGGGGTGTAGTGGCAAAATCAGACCATAGCTCACGATAGCCTCGAACTCCTGGGCTCAAGTGATCTTCCCACTTCAGCCTCCTGAGTAGCTAGGACTATGGGAGCATACCACCAGGCCCAGATAATTTTAATTTTATTTATTTATTTATTTAGAGATGTGGTCTTGTTATGTTGCCGAGGCTGATCTGAAACTCCTAGACTTAAGCAAAGCGATGAATTTTTATAAAGCAATCGCATTTCCTTATTGATGTTAGTTGCAATTTTCACAGTGTGTCTGTATCTCCTGCTGTTTCTAGTGCCTGCTGGTTCTGGGACATTCTCTTATTCTCCTGGCCCACACGGGCGTCTCCTTCAGAGGCGGGTTAGTTTGGGTGTGCTTTTCTTCTGCTCCATCTCTTTGACAGTTGAGGTATTCCCAGGCAGCCCTGGGGTCTGGGTTAGTCAGTCTTTGTAACATTTTCTGGAAAATGTTTGGCAGCCCCTGAGCTACCTGTCATTGGGGCAGGGGGCCCTCAGAATCTTTGAGCCTGACCTTGCCTCAGGGTGAATCTCCAGAACATGTAAAACTTCTCTAGACTTAGGCTCAGGAGGAGTCCTCCATCTATTGTTGGTGCAGACACACACCTGGAAGCAACGTCAGGATGGACATTGGTGGCAAGAGCATGGACCAGCCTGAAGTACAGTTGACTGCAAAGTGGCTGGAAATTTCTGGCATGCCAGACAGTTCTGTGTTGTCAGACCACTAACAGCCAGGAGCACTGTGTTTTGAAATATTAGTGTTAGAGACTTGGTTTATTTGTTTAATAGGTTTTGCTTAATATGATTTCCTTATTGTTGCCTCTTTCCTCGTCTTCTTTTCATTGCTGATGCCTTGGTCTAGATACAATATTAGCTCAAATAGTTGCTGGGCATTTGTCTTACTCTGGATAAGTCAGGCTATCGTTGGACATGTTCATTTATGAGTTAAGGTCTGTATTAGTCCGTTCTCACACTGCTATAAAGACATACTTGAGACTGGGTAATTTATAAAGAAAAGAGGTTTAATTGTGCTCATGGTTCTGCAGGCTGTATAGGCTTCTGCTTCTGGGTAGGCCTCAGGATACTTACAATCATGGTGGAAGGCAAAGGGGAAGCAGGTGCGTCTTACGTGGCTGGAGCAGCAGGAAGAGAAAGCAAAGGGGAAGGTGCCACACACTTTTAAACAACTTGTGAGAACTCTATCAGGAGACAGCACTGGGGGATGGTGCTAAACCATTAGAAACCAGCCCTGTGTTCCAATCACCTCCCACCAGGCCCCACCTCCAACACTGGGGATTATAGTTCAACATGAGATTTGGGTGGCCACATGGAGCCAAACCATATCAGGTCATTCTAAGAGCAAGGGATTTTGAGATGATGGGAAACTCAAGGTGGTGTAAGGTGAGGTGTGTGTTGGCAGTAAGGAGATGGTTAAAAGGCCCCTCATTAACAGATCCTCCAGAACCGACACGATTCATTTTAGTTTGTGTCCTTTACTAACATGCCCAGATGACTAAACTTTGTCTTTAAAAATAGGCAAGATTTTTTGAAGTTTTTCCTCTCATGGGACAGAAAGATTCCTTCCTCAGCATAAAGGGTTATTGATGCACAGAGATATTTTACCAGTTGGGTGATTTACCTGCTTTGCTGGTGATGAGAAAAAGGCAGATCTTAGTCTATGGGAAGCTAGATGAGAATTTTTAGAAGTAAGGAGGGGAAAGCCCTTAAGTGGGTCAAGAAGGGACTTCTTCAAGTTTACCATGTCCTTCTCTCTTTATTTTACTGCTGAGGGCAATACGTACTCCAGTCTCTAGAACTAACTCTATTTCATGAAACCAATATCTGACTTAGGTTGTGTTCTCCCCAAGAACACCATTCATCCCCAGGAATGTGGTACAGACTATGCTGTGGTCAATAGATGTTTGAGAACTGATTGCCTGGATTCTGGGATGTTTTAAGTGACAAGTCAGGATCCCGGGCCCCATCACACTGAGACTGTGTGCTAGGAGGTGTGGGCTTTGGGGGAAGCATGAGGGTTGTATTGTATAGAATCATTAAATATTACAGCATTGCTATTTGCTCAGCCCTGTTTTAACAGATACAAAGACTCAAAAACATTTTAAACTGTTCTTTCCCTAAAGAGTTTATATAATATCATGAAGATCTGAGTCATTCACAAACTGAGATATGATAGGAAAAGGCTAAGTAGAGACAACATTGTTAGCAGCAAGAACGTTGGACTGCAAGTCAGAAGCCTCAGAGTTTAGTCCCAGCCCCATGCTTAGCTGTTAGAGTGATTTTTCAGTTAGAATAACCCAAAAGATTGCTTTTCACACCTTTCATTTTTATGATTCTTTTAAAAGACTTCTTATGTTGTTCACAGCCTCAGTGTCCTCCTCTGGGGGGTCAAACTAGATGACCACTAAAGTGGCTTTAATGGCAACCGTGTGAGACTGATAGTGCAATTCGGGATGGGGGATGGGCACGCTTTGGGGTTGGTCTTGATTCCAGTGAGCATTTGCAAGCCCGTCTGTTTAAACTTTCACAGGGATGCCCTTTTTCGCTAGCCCCAGGACCCTCTCACTAAGTCAGTGCATACAAAATCAATTTTTGTGTGTATATCCTGTTTCTTCCTCCAAAGCCTCATATAGCAGTTTACAGAGAAATGGAAACCCAGCCTTAGTTCTAAATTGATTTGGCTACATTTGATACACTCTTCCTCTCTAGAATATGACTTTTCAGTTATAATAACCCAAAAGATTGCTTTTCACACCTCTTTCATTTTTATGATTATTTTTAAAGACTTCTTATGTAGCTCACAGTAAAGGTGGTGGGTGGGTTTCAGCAGGGTCAAAAGTAATCCAACCAGAAGTGTCAAGACTTTATAAAGAAACTGAGGGTTTCTTTGCATGAGAAGAGAGGGGCACTCTCAATCCCTGTTATTCACACAGTTTTTGGTTAGGAGAAAAGAAAGAGGGGATTTCAGCCTTCATTGAAAAGCAGAATCCAAATTACAATACTGCCCCTGATTTGTTCCAGAGGTCACAAATGCTGGGCAGGGAAATGGGTGCCAGTGACGGTGATGCCAGTAATGGAGAGGGTGTGTCAGCCCCAGGGAGTACTGCAGTCCAGGAGCCTGCCCCTGGGCTGCTCTGAGCCCAGGACCCAGGTGCTTTCCCCACTAGATGACTGCTTACCAGAACTCAGGGATCCAGAGAGAGAGAGCATCCTCTAGGTGAGGGACATTCAGCATATGTGTCATTCACATTTGTAAAGTACTCTAGTATTTTAGGGAAACTGTATGAGTCTGGGTTCTCCAGAGAAACAGAACCAGTAGGAGGACAGATAGATGTCTCCTTGGAGACCCAGGAGAGCCAGTAGTATAGTTCCAGCTTAAGTCCAAAGGCCTGAGACCCAGGAGAGCCAATGATGTAAGTTCCTGTCTGAGCTCAAGTCCAAAGGCAGAAGAAGATCCATGTCCTTGAAGACAGTCAGGCAGAGAGAAGAGAATTCTCCCTTACTCAGCCACTTGTTCTATTGAGGCGTTGGACAAATTGGATGAGGCCCACCCACCTTAGGGAGGATAATCTGCCTATCTCCGTCTACTAATTCAAGTGTTCATCTCATCCAGAAACACCCTCACACATACATCCAGAATCATGTTTGACTAATGTCTGGGCACCCTGTGGCCCAGTCAAACTGACATATAAAATGAACCATCACAAAGGCTATCTCTTATATATATAAGTGCTCTACTCTGAATTAAATTTAGGAAGAACTACTAAAGGATGCCACTTCTAAGGGCTGATTAAAATGGAATGTTTTCTTCTCCTCCCACTCCCCTCAAAAACAAACATATTGGAATCATTCTGTGAACTCTTTTCTCTTCTCCAAGCTGTGACTACTTAGTTCTCATGCGTGAGCAGAATATGAAGAATGGGAAGGAAATAGGTTGGGACTTTGAGAATACTGGTTCCTAGGATAAGATGATTTGAATGGGCCTGCATACAAATGATTTTCTACTCTGCTTCCCTAACACCTACACCAGCCCACTCCTTAATGGATATGTTATTTGAGGGGGCTGATCATCGTCATTATGGAAGGACACTAGCAGAACAGCTCTTCAGAAAAATGACCCAGGCTGGGAATTGATCTGCTAGGGGATAATTTGAAAAGTAGAATTTGAAGTTCTGGCAGGCCCTAGAAAATTACTATCTTGCTCAATGGAATTAGTTGACCAAGATGAAGAATATTTTCTTCTTGTACCATCTTATCTTCTGATGGCTCTCTTTTCACCACTTATTCTTAATTCCCTGTTCTGTGCTAATGGTTGGAGCCCATGGCCGGCAGCATTCCTGATCCTCAGTGCTGTCAGGAACAGAAACAGTCAGAGGTTAACTATGCTTACTTGAAAACAGAGGAAGTGCATGGGAATGTTCTTTTAAAGGGAAAGGAATAAGCACAGAAAGAGTACAGAATTAAATTCATGAGGAAATTGTGCAGCTCTCACATTGTAACTTCCATGAAACTCTCATCATTTATTTATCAGTGCAGGAGTCATTTTTCTGATGGATTCAGGGCTGGATCTTTAGTTCTCCCTTGAATTGTCTGTCCTTCTCTGAGAGACAACAGCTTTATGGCAAAGAGTGGGGGATATGACCAGCTGAGGGGTCTGTACCTAGCACTCAGCTTTCAGCATGCCTTGTTTGTTAGTAGAGGGTGACTGGTCAAAAAGTGTGTGTTGGGGAACTTAGATGTCTCAGTCAAATCCCTCACATAGACCCACCTCTGGCCCCCCATACTGGAGAGGGAGGAAGAGGCCTGAAGTGTTTGGAGCTGTGGATTGGGAGAAGTTTATAAAAAGTAATTAACGAATATAATCTACTCAGGTTGGGAGAAGAGAGAAAGGTGAAAGGGTATTAGGAGAGAGTGTGTCTGTGCTATAGGAGGGCATTTCACATCTCCCTTGTCTGTGAAATTCATAAGCTCCTGGGACTGTCAGTGCCATTGGTGTTACTGTTTGGTGGGTGGAGGTGGTTCCAGATGGGTCCAACAGGGTAGTTGGCATGAGGCCCCATCCATCCATCTATCCATCCATCCATCCGTCCATCCATCCATCCATCCATCCATCTGTTTATCCACCCATCCAGTCCAACCCATCCATCCATCCATTCCTCCATCCATCCATCTAGCGATGCATCCATTCATCTATCTATCCATTTATCTATTCACCCATCCAGCCAGCCATTCATCTATTCATCCATCCATCCATCCACCCATTTATCCACCCGTATATCCACCCATTCATCCATCCATCCATTTATCCATCTATTCATCTACCCATTTATCCATTCACCTAGCCAACCAGCCAACCATTCATCTATTCATCTATCCATTCACCCATGTATCCACCCATTCATCCATCTGTCCATCCATCCATCCGTCTATCCATCCATCCCTGGCTTTATCCTTCATTAGCAACACTTGTAGAATGTCTGCTTTATACCACACAAACATGCCAGATGCTCAGTGTTCACAGCCCAGTGGGGGAGACCACTAAGTAGAGCAGTGATGATGGTCAGAGTGAGGAACACTGAGAGAGGTGAGCCCAGGGTGCGTTGATGAGAAGAGAGACCTCCTATTCAGACTCTGCAGGGGAGCTTGGAAAGCTCTCTGGAAGAGACACTATTTCAGCTGTGTCCTGGATGATGAGTACATTATTGGGAAAACTTTCCCTTGGTAGAGGTTCTGGCATGACTTCCCTTCCTGCTTCAGTAGGAGACAAGTCCTTTATTCAGGGCCTGGGTCACCTTCCAGCCCACATTCAGGTGGGGACAACTTACCCCACCTGGCTCCCCCTCACTTGTCTTCATCCACAGCCTTTTATTTTACAGTGTTTTACTTCCTGCTGTGTAGAGAACACATTCAGATCTCTTTCATCTTAAAATTTTAATACAACAATAATAAAAACCCTCCCTTGACCCTAGTCCGTGAGCAGCTGCCTCCCTATGTTCTTCTCTTCACACTAAGTATCCTGAAAGAGCAGTTCGTACATACTGTGTCACCATTCCCTCTCCACATGTTGGCAGACAGGCTTCCTCCCCAGGGACAGTCCTTTCCTGTCCCTGCAGCTGCCTGGGCAGTGGTCCCAGTGTTCTCTGTCTTCAGTTAGTGGATGCTTTCAGATCTTTACTTAGTTGACCAATGGGTCACATTGATGTGGCCGTGTCCATTTCTTCCTTCCTGAAATGGTTTTCCTTGCTTTGGGAACACTGGTTAGGTCTTTCTTCTTGATGGTCCTGGATTTTCCATGCCCTTTATATTAGTCCGTTCTCACACTGCTATAAGGACGTACCTGAGACTTGATAAATTATAAAGGAAAGAGGTTTCATTGATTCATAGTTCCACAGGACCAGGGTGGCCTCAGGAAACTCACAACCATGGCAGAAGGGAAAGCAAACACGTCCTTCTTCACATGGCGGCAGGAAGAAGAAATGCAGAGCAAGGAGGGGAAAGTCCCTTATAAAACCATCAGATCTCATGAGAACTCACTCACTATCACAAGAACAGCATGGAGGTAACCACCCCATAATTCAATTACTTCCTACCTGGTCCCTCCCATCACATGTGGAGATTATGAGAACTACAGTTCAAGATGAGATTTGGGTGGGGACACAGCCAAACTATATCGTGCTTTCTGGGTGTCCCTTATTTGTGTGTCCTCAGCTGCTCCTCCCTTCACACTATGCTAGTTCCAGGAGGGCATGCCCACCCATGCCTTGGACTGCTGCCTGGACGTGGATGCACAGCACAGGGCATGCAGAACTTCTGGCTCGTGCTCCAGCTGATGGCTAGACATCTATACCTGGCATCCTCAAGAACTCAGACTCACCACACTCCACACTGAACTCTTCCCCCTTCTCCCTGGGCCCACTCTTCATCTTGTTCTGTTAATCTGAGCACATGGCACCACTGTCTACCCTGACACTGATGCCAGAACCAGGAAGGTATCCTGGATGCCTCTCTTCTCTCTCACTCCCACTATCACTCCCCTATCCAGGAGGTCACCAGGTTTTGTGACTCTGTGTCCTTAATGTCTCTGTAATCCTCTCGGTTCCACTGTCTCTGCCTTGTTTCTGACTCACCTGGAGTACTGCACGAGCCTTGAAATTCCGCAGTTCTCAAATGTCTGCCCTCAGACAAGTGCTAGACTGGCTGTCCAAGAGTAGCCCCACCCCACCCCATGCAGAGAGATCCAGGCTCAATTGATCAAACTGCCTTTGATAAAGCTGCCCAATGACCCTGAGGCGCAACTGGTGTCCTGGAAGCCATTTCAGATTATCTTCCCACCCTTTTCCTGGTCTGTAGCCATCAGTCCTTCACATGGGCACCAGAGAGATCATTCTAAAATGCGAATCTGATCCTAATCACTTCCCTGCTCAAAACTCTCAGTCTTGACCCTGGTGCCCCTCTCTCCCACATCAAATCCAAACACTGAGCTAACACAGAGTTTCCACAGTCTGCCTCCATCTCTTTCCCTTCCTTTATCCCCACAGCCCCACCCCTAGCAGGCACCCTGTCCCCAGCTGGCAGAACCACCTCTTTACTGACAGGTGCTGGGCAGCTTCCCAACTCCATACCTTCCAACCTGCACCCACAAGCACCCTTCCTCCCTTCTGGCTACTCTTCACAAGGATCCCACTCAATGCTTTGCAGAGGTTCCCATCCTCTGTTATGGCACACTCATTTTGCCCTTCTGTTGCCACCCATTGACTGATACATGTGCCCCACCCCAACATTATGAGAGCTGACACTGGTTCTATTTGACTTGGTGTGAGAGAGAATGACTTTCACCTATGGACAGCCAGAAACATCCAGATTACCCAGGTTTCAGGGCTCTGGATAGCTGTGCTTCTAGGCCTTCTAAACTACATAATACCATGAATTCCACTGCTGCTAATTTTTCCACCTCAATAGCATCGTGAATATATGTTTCAATATATGTACACAGCAGGCCCTCCCTTATTCTTGGCCCTAGCTATGGCCCATGACACCCATGTTTGCTTATCTGCCTTCATCCCAGCTATCTGGGCACAAAATGTCTTAGACCTCTTCCTCACCCCAACATCCAGTCAGTTGATAAGGGGAGCCTGAAACCCATGGCTCAGTACCATCATGAATATATGTTTCAATATTCATGATATTCATAAATACATGTTTCAATATTCATGATGGTACTGAGGTAGAAAACCTAGCAGCAATAAAATGGGCATGAGATTGCCTTTCCTTCCAGATGGAAGGAAATGATTGACATCCGTCATTTAGGAACCACTTGATAATCTAGAATACTTTCCCCCAAATTAAAAACATGCAGCCATCATTTAATGACTTTCAAATACCCCTCTGCGGGGCTACAACACAACTCTTGCTACTGGAGTATTCAATCCCAACAGAGCGGCAGCAGGGGGGCTGAGAAGGCTGGATGCTGTCTCCTTTGTAAAAGCATCATCGGTTTGGTAAAATATCAGACCTGATCCTACTTAATAAGTACAAGTGTCAGATGTGGATGCTGTGCCCTCCTCCTGCGTGCCTTCGAACGGCTTTTCCCTCCCCCCAATTCTTTGTCACCTCTGCACAAAGTGAGCACTGTAACAATGACTTCTGGGCATCCTGCCAGTGCCATGCCCCCTGTGCTGTGTGGCTTTCAGCACAGCAACACTGGTAGACGGTCTAGCATCATAAGCCAGGTGGGGAGGGAAGCCAGTGAATCCTACACAAGCACATAAAAGCTGGGGTGGGGGAATTCACCTGCTGCTGAGGAACTTTTGCAAGTGCAGTATGTTAGAGAAAACCAGATATCTTATGCGTTCAATATCTGGGCATCACCTGGAAACCAGGTAAACCTTGCAAGAGCCCCAATGATACTTACTGTCTCCAAGGTCTGGGTTGAGACTTCCCCATCACATCTTGACGGTGTCCAGGCTGACCTGGCACTAGCAGGCTGTGCTGAGGGTGGGGACGGATGGGCACACCAATCCCCATCTACATAGAGTTATGTATATTTGTTCTTGGTACCCATTCAGTAAGGATTTGTCTATTGATTTTGTGAGTAAGAGAATGGAGTAGAATGCCTCTGTAGGGCTCAGGAGTTTCTTGTTCTGGAGTTTGCATTCCTCCCATTGAGGACACGGTTAGAGCATTATGCACACAGCAGACTCTCCCTTATCGCTGGCCCTCACTGTGGCTCATGACATCCGTGTTTGTTTCAGGGATCTGCCTTCATCTAAGCTGTCTGGGCACAAGATCTCTTAGATCCCTCACTCAGCCCAACATCTGGTCAGTTGAAAAAGGGAGCCTGGAACCCAAGTGTCCCAAGTTTGGAGCATTTAGAGTGAGGACACATTAGGAGCATTATGCACACAGCAGACCCTCCCTTTTCCTTGGCCCTAGCCGTGGCTCATGACATCCATATTTGCTTATCTGCATTCATCCCAGCTGTCTGGGCACAAAATTTCCTGGGTCTCCTCCTCACTCCAACATCCAGTCAGTTGACAAAGGGAACCTAGAACCCAGGTGTCCCAGACACCAGCATCCTCCTTGTGTCTCCACTGCTCTCAGCCCATCACCCCTTACCCATACCCTTGCTTGCTCTCCTGCCTGAGCTTCTGGGCTCTCTCTCTTTCAATTAGTCCCTCAAGCTGCTGCCCTCCAACCTCATTTATTCATTCAGCAAATTCGTATGGAGCACTGAATAGAGAGGACACAGTGGTAGATTCTGGGGATGTCAAGATGGAGTCACAGGACTTGTTCTTGGAGGACTTACAGCCTGGGATGAGAGGCAGCTGTTCTGCAGGTAATTCAGCACAGAGCTGTGTTCACGCTACAGCAGTGGAACAAAGTAGGGATGAGGCAGGCGGAGAGTGGAATTAATAAAGGCAGCCGGGTGGAGGAGAAACTTGAATAGGTCTTGAGGAGTGAGTATTCCCCTGGCAGATAGGAGTAGGGGTAAGAGAAAGAGGAAGAGCATTCCCAGCCACCCCTACCATATACCCTGGGTTATAACTACATTCCACTTGTTGCTCCCTAAACATACCCTGCCATCTTCCAGTCCCCAACCATTCATTGTTCATGCCATTTCCACCATTAGAAAACCACCCATGCCTCCCTGCATAGAGTTCTGTCTTGAAATTTCACCCCTTCCTCAAGGCTAGGCTCAGATGCCATCTCCTTGAATCTCTCCCACCCACTTTTCCCTCCTCGACTCTCTTCAGCATTTTGTACATCTTTTATGGCACTTGTCATGTGAAATCCTTTTTGTCTGTTTCCTTCTCCCTCCTACTGTAACTTCCTTGAAAGGCTAACTTGGCCATTGAACAGAAAACTCTACTCAGTGCTTTTCTGAGCAAAGAGCTAACAGCAGAGTGGAATGTGCACTAAAACGGCCTTGGCTTTGTTGGTGGGGTAACTGGAGTGTCCAAGGCGTATAACATCATGCAGGGTCTGCCATTTATGTAGTAAGGCCCTTGGCATTGGGAGAACATATTCACAGGCACCTTTTCCTCTCTTTGTTGATGTAGGGTTTGATGACCTTCAAGTGTGTGCTGACCCCGGCGTTCCCGAGAATGGCTTCAGGACCCCCAGTGCAGGGGTTTTCTTTGAAGGCTCTGTAACGCGATTTCACTGCCAAGACGGATTCAAGCTGAAAGGCGCTACAAAGAGACTGTGTATGAAGTATTTTAATGGAACCCTAGGCTGGATCCCAAGTGATAAGTCCATCTGTGTGCAAGAAGGTAAAGTGCCTACCTCTCCATGGAAGCCGCTTACCTGGCTCAAGTTGCACGGCCACAGGGGTGCCGGGCTGTGTGACAGCTCAATACCCTGGGCTCTTCTCTCTGATGCAGGGCTGCATCTGCATGCTGACCAGAAAGCAGGAGTGTGTAATGAGGGCTGAGATAGAGGGTTAATTTATCTCTGCATTAGAAGTAATACTCTTTTTTCCTCTATCTCAGTTACAATCTAATTTATCACCATTTTTGTCAATGCAAGAGAGCAACTCAGATAACATTAGGGGTATTTATTATTAGGCTGCCAACTCAGCACTCATTTTCATGTTACTCAATAAAATGTGCAGTAAATATACTGTGCAAAAACCGTATTTAGTCATACAGAAGATGTGCGTTGCTCAGAGGATTAAATCAATTACTACTTATCAGTTCTGTGTTAGATGTGATTCATTTAGGAAAAGAAAGAACTGTGACAAGCAGTGACAGATTGACAAGGTAGACATTTATTTCTAGCAATTATCCCTAAATGAATTGGTAGTGACAAGATATTCATTTACTTCTGGCAATTACCCCACATCTGTTGGTTGAAACAACTTTATATACTTTTTTTTGTTTTTACTTTATGTGGATACATTCAAACTTTTTAAAAATGCATGGAGTTTAATTAGAATGTCAGATTGTTGATGAAAAATCTCGGGGGCGGAGCAAGATGGCCGAATAGGAGCAGCTCCAGTCTCCAACTCCCAGCGCCAGCGACACAGAAGACCGGTGATTTCGGCATTTTCAACTGAGGTACTGGGTTCATCTCACTGGGGAGTGCCGGAGGATCAGTACTGGTCAGCCGCTGCAGCCCGACCAGCGAGAGCTGAAGCAGGGCGAGGCATTGCCTCACCTGGGAAGCGCAAGGGGGAAGGGAATCCCTTTTCCTAGCCAGGGGAACTGAGACACACAACACCTGGAGAATTGGGTAACTCCCACCCCAATACTGCGCTTTAAGCAAACAGGCACACCAGGAGATCATATCCCACACCTGGCCGGGAGGGTCCCACACCCACGGAGCCTCCCTCATTGCTATCACAGCAGTCTGTGATCTACCAGCAAGGCAGCAGCGAGGCTGGGGGAGGGGCGCCCGCCATTACTGAGGCTTAAGTAGGTAAACAAAGCTGCTGGGAAGCTCCAACTGGGTGGAGCTCACAGCAGCTCAAGGAAACCTGCCTGTCTCTGTAGACTCCACCTCTGGGGGCAGGGCACAGTAAACAATAACAAAGCAGCAGACACCTCTGCAGACGCAAACGACTCTGTCTGACAGCTTTGAAGAGAGCAGT
>NC_037668.1:142219443-142331875 GCF_003255815.1 Theropithecus gelada
AATTAATGCAGAGAAGGTCATAAACGAAATGAAAGAGATGAAAACCATGACACGAGAAATACGTGACAAATGCACAAGCTTCAGTAACCGACTCGATCAACTGGAAGAAAGAGTATCAGCGATTGAGGATCAAATGAATGAAATGAAGCGAGAAGAGAAACCAAAAGAAAAAAGAAGAAAAAGAAATGAACAAAGCCTGCAAGAAGTATGGGATTATGTAAAAAGACCAAATCTACGTCTGATTGGGGTGCCTGAAAGTGAGGGGGAAAATGGAACCAAGTTGGAAAACACTCTTCAGGATATCATCCAGGAGAACTTCCCCAACCTAGTAGGGCAGGCCAACATTCAAATCCAGGAAATACAGAGGACGCCACAAAGATACTCCTCGAGAAGAGCAACTCCAAGACACATAATTGCCAGATTCACCAAAGTTGAAATGAAGGAAAAAATCTTAAGGGCAGCCAGAGAGAAAGGTCGGGTTACCCACAAAGGGAAGCCCATCAGACTAACAGCAGATCTCTCGGCAGAAACTCTACAAGCCAGAAGAGAGTGGGGGCCAATATTCAACATTCTTAAAGAAAAGAATTTTAAACCCAGAATTTCATATCCAGCCAAACTAAGTTTCATAAGTGAAGGAGAAATAAAATCCTTTACAGATAAGCAAATGCTTAGAGATTTTGTCACCACTAGGCCTGCCTTACAAGAGACCCTGAAGGAAGCACTAAACATGGAAAGGAACAACCGGTACCAGCCATTGCAAAAACATGCCAAAATGTAAAGACCATCGAGGCTAGGAAGAAACTGCATCAACTAATGAGCAAAATAACCAGTTAATATGATAATGGCAGGATCAAGTTCACACATAGCAATATTAACCTTAAATGTAAATGGACTAAATGCTCCAATGAAAAGACACAGACTGGCAAACTGGATAAAGAGTCAAGACCCATCAGTCTGCTGTATTCAGGAGACCCATCTCACACACAGAGACATACATAGGCTCAAAATAAAGGGATGGAGGAAGATTTACCAAGCAAATGGAGAACAAAAAAAAGCGGGGGTTGCAATACTAGTCTCTGATAAAACAGACTTTAAACCATCAAAGATCAAAAGAGACAAAGAAGGCCATTACATAATGGTAAAGGGATCAATTCAACAGGAAGAGCTAACTCTCCTAAATATATATGCACCCAATACAGGAGCACCCAGATTCATAAAGCAAGTCCTTAGAGACTTACATAGAGACTTAGACTCCCATACAATAATAATGGGAGACTTCAACACTCCACTGTCAACATTAGACAGATCAACAAGACAGAAAGTTAACAAGGATATCCAGGAATTGAACTCAGCTCTGCAGCAAGCAGACCTAATAGACATCTATAGAACTCTCCACCCCAAATCAACAGAATATACATTCTTCTCAGCACCACATCGTACTTACTCCAAAATTGACCACGTAATTGGAAGTAAAGCACTCCTCAGCAAATGTACAAGAACAGAAATTATAACAAACTGTCTCTCAGACCACAGTGCAATCAAACTAGAACTCAGGACTAAGAAACTCAATCAAAACCGCTCAACTACATGGAAACTGAACAATCTGCTCCTGAATGACTACTGGGTACATAACGAAATGAAGGCAGAAATAAAGATGTTCTTTGAAACCAATGAGAACAAAGATACAACATACCAGAATCTCTGGGACACATTTAAAGCAGTGTGTAGAGGGAAATTTATAGCACTAAATGCCCACAAGAGAAAGCAGGAAAGATCAAAAATTGACACTCTAACATCGCAATTAAAAGAACTAGAGAAGCAAGAGCAAACACATTCGAAAGCTAGCAGAAGGCAAGAAATAACTAAGATCAGAGCAGAACTGAAGGAGATAGAGACACAAAAAACCCTCCAAAAAATCAATGAATCCAGGAGTTGGTTTTTTGAAAAGATCAACAAAATTGACAGACCACTAGCAAGACTAATAAAGAAGAAAAGAGAGAAGAATCAAATCGATGCAATTAAAAATGATAAAGGGGATATCACCACCGACCCCAGAGAAATACAAACTACCATCAGAGAATACTATAAACACCTCTACGCAAATAAACTAGAAAATCTAGAAGAAATGGATAATTTCCTGGACACTTACACTCTTCCAAGACTAAACCAGGAAGAAGTTGAATCCCTGAATAGACCAATAGCAGGCTCTGAAATTGAGGCAACAATTAATAGCCTACCAACCAAAAAAAGTCCAGGACCAGATGGATTCACAGCTGAATTCTACCAGAGGTACAAGGAGGAGTTGGTACCATTCCTTCTGAAACTATTCCAATCAATAGAAAAAGAGGGAATCCTCCCTAACTCATTTTATGAGGCCAACATCATCCTGATACCAAAGCCTGGCAGAGATACAACAAAAAAAGAGAATTTTAGACCAATATCCCTGATGAACATCGATGCAAAAATCCTCAATAAAATACTGGCAAACCGGATTCAGCAACACATCAAAAAGCTTATCCACCATGATCAAGTGGGCTTCATCCCTGGGATGCAAGGCTGGTTCAACATTCGCAAATCAATAAACATAATCCAGCATATAAACAGAACCAAAGACAAGAACCACATGATTATCTCAATAGATGCAGAAAAGGCTTTTGACAAAATTCAACAGCCCTTCATGCTAAAAACGCTCAATAAATTCGGTATTGATGGAACGTACCTCAAAATAATAAGAGCTATTTATGACAAACCCACAGCCAATATCATACTGAATGGGCAAAAACTGGAAAAATTCCCTTTGAAAACTGGCACAAGACAGGGATGCCCTCTCTCACCACTCCTATTCAACATAGTGTTGGAAGTTCTGGCTAGGGCAATCAGGCAAGAGAAAGAAATCAAGGGTATTCAGTTAGGAAAAGAAGAAGTCAAATTGTCCCTCTTTGCAGATGACATGATTGTATATTTAGAAAACCCCATTGTCTCAGCCCAAAATCTCCTTAAGCTGATAAGCAACTTCAGCAAAGTCTCAGGATACAAAATTAATGTGCAAAAATCACAAGCATTCTTATACACCAGTAACAGACAAACAGAGAGCCAAATCATGAATGAACTTCCATTCACAATTGCTTCAAAGAGAATAAAATACCTAGGAATCCAACTTACAAGGGATGTAAAGGACCTCTTCAAGGAGAACTACAAACCACTGCTCAGTGAAATAAAAGAGGACACAAACAAATGGAAGAACATACCATGCTCATGGATAGGAAGAATCAATATCGTGAAAATGGCCATACTGCCCAAGGTAATTTATAGATTCAATGCCATCCCCATCAAGCTACCAATGAGTTTCTTCACAGAATTGGAAAAAACTGCTTTAAAGTTCATATGGAACCAAAAAAGAGCCCGCATCTCCAAGACAATCCTAAGTCAAAAGAACAAAGCTGGAGGCATCACGCTACCTGACTTCAAACTATACTACAAGGCTACAGTAACCAAAACAGCATGGTACTGGTACCAAAACAGAGATATAGACCAATGGAACAGAACAGAGTCCTCAGAAATAATACCACACATCTACAGCCATCTGATCTTTGACAAACCTGAGAAAAACAAGAAATGGGGAAAGGATTCCCTATTTAATAAATGGTGCTGGGAAAATTGGCTAGCCATAAGTAGAAAGCTGAAACTGGATCCTTTCCTTACTCCTTATACGAAAATTAATTCAAGATGGATTAGAGACTTAAATGTTAGACCTAATACCATAAAAATCCTAGAGGAAAACCTAGGTAGTACCATTCAGGACATAGGCATGGGCAAAGACTTCATGTCTAAAACACCAAAAGCAACGGCAGCAAAAGCCAAAATTGACAAATGGGATCTCATTAAACTAAAGAGCTTCTGCACAGCAAAAGAAACTACCATCAGAGTGAACAGGCAACCTACAGAATGGGAGAAAATTGTTGCAATCTACTCATCTGACAAAGGGCTAATATCCAGAACCTACAAAGAACTCAAACAAATTTACAAGAAAAAAACAAATAACCCCATCAAAAAGTGGGCAAAGGATATGAACAGACATTTCTCAAAAGAAGACATTCATACAGCCAACAAACACATGAAAAAATGCTCATCATCACTGGCCATCAGAGAAATGCAAATCAAAACCACAATGAGATACCATCTCACACCAGTTAGAATGGTGATCATTAAAAAGTCAGGAAACAACAGGTGCTGGAGAGGATGTGGAGAAATAGGAACACTTTTACACTGTTGGTGGGATTGTAAACTAGTTCAGCCATTATGGAAAACAGTATGGCGATTCCTCAAGGATCTAGAACTAGATGTACCATATGACCCAGCCATCCCATTACTGGGTATATACCCAAAGGATTATAAATTATGCTGCTATAAAGACACATGCACACGTATGTTTATTGCAGCACTATTCACAATAGCAAAGACTTGGAATCAACCCAAATGTCCATCAGTGACAGATTGGATTAAGAAAATGTGGCACATATACACCATGGAATACTATGCAGCCATAAAAAAGGATGAGTTTGTGTCCTTTGTAGGGACATGGATGCAGCTGGAATCCATCATTCTTAGCAAACTATCACAAGAACAGAAAACCAAACACCACATGTTCTCACTCATAGGTGGGAACTGAACAATGAGATCACTTGGACTCAGGAAGGGGAACATCACACACGGGGGCCTATCATGGGGAGGGGGGAGGGGGGAGGGATTGCATTGGGAGTTATACCTGATGTAAATGACGAGTTGATGGGTGCAGCACACCAACAAGGCACAAGTATACATATGTAACAAACCTGCACGTTATGCACATGTACCCTACAACTTACAGTATAATAATAATAAATAAATTTTTTAAAAAAAATTTACATAATAAAAAAAAAAAAAAGAAAAATCTCAGAAGACCAGCAGGGCTGAAGTTGGAATTGGCATGAATCAATAATTAATTCTGGTCCCAAATTTCCATGAAGCACAGAACTTATATTTCATTAGAAATTAGTTTCAGTTTCTTTTAACACTGATTTTATTTTGGAGTGGAGTTTTTATAATAATATGGAAACTATTGTCATGATTTAGTGTATATTTCCTTTATGAAACTTTTTACTTTTTAAATAATTTAATAAGCTTTTTTTTTTTGAGATAGGGTCTCCCTCTGTCATCCAAGCTAGAGTGCAGTGGCACGATCTCAGCTCACTGCAACCTCCACCGGGCTCAAGTGATCCTCCCACCTCAGTCTCCCAAGTAGTTGGGACTACAGGCATGCGCCACTATGCCCAGCTAATTTTTGTATTTTTTGTAGAGATGAGGTTTCACCATGTTGCCCAGGTTAGTCTCAAACTCCTGAGCTCATGCAATCCACCTGCCTCGCTTCCCAAAGTGCTGGGATTACAGGCATGAGCCATGGCACCCAGCCATGATAAGCATTTTATAAGTGCCTATTTTGCTCCTCCTTCTGGAAATTGTAAAGGATGGATAAGATGGTGTCTTGCCCTTAAAGTACTTGCTATCTTTGCTTTTATTTTCAAGGTATAAGAAAAAGCCATAATAAATATAATAAAGACTTAAGGTTTTTAAAAATAAGTTCATTTTTTCCTCTTTCATGCAGTCTGTGCAAGCTGTGGTTTCCCTGAGATTCTATTTAAAGTTTACTTGGTTCATATATATATAGACTTCCCTGCCAAAACCTCTGGCCTACGTTACCCAGTGCTTTAAAAACAGTCAAGCTTAGGAACATCAGAGAACAGAGAAAACCAAAATAGGCTTCTTAAATATTGCCCAGAGATGAAGGCCTTCTGTTAAGCTTCTTTCCAACCCTATACATAACTAGGTACCATGTAGTCATTCCAAGGAAGGGAATGAGAAATCACCTTAGAGTAGGGGGCTTCTATTGTACTGGTCTGCATGTATCATTCTTTTTTCTTTTTTTCTCTACTTATTTAATGGAATTCATTTACAGTTCTTAACACTCAGCCCCAGATGTGCAGGGAGGGTCTTCTACATAGGCATGGCAGCAGGGAGTTAGCTTTTTTATTAGGCAACCGCAAATAAGACCACGTGTGTCCAAAGGACAGTTCAGGTCCTTGGATTCCAGTCATGATGTGCTCCAATCATTTTTGGAAGTTTGGAAGAGCAGATAGTGCCTTTCTAAGTACAGTGATGTATTTATTTTTAATCTGAATGGTAATTTTGTTGGTCTTTGAAAGATCTGTATAAAGAGATTGTTTGTGTTGCCCTGATGGTAGAGAGAGTCATGATTGTTAACACTCTAGGCTTTCTTTATTCTATGTGGTTTATAGGGGGCTGGAGGGAGACCTAGAAGTCTATACCACTGATGTCACATAGCAGTGAAAAAGCTAAACTTTCAGAATGTCTTTTTACTGCTTTGTAAATAGCCATGCTCCCTGCTCAGGATTTATTCTGGGCAAATAGTAAGGGCTGCTGAATTCATTTGTGATCCTTGCCAAGTAATTCTTAGAAGGCTAATGAATTTCTGAAATCGTGGTAATAATAGTAACAATAATAATTTATCACATTGTTATAGGTCATTAAAGTTTAAAAGTGCTTTCAGATTCACTATTTCATTTAACATGCACAACAATTCTACAAATGAGTCTTACTGTTTCCTGATTAGGAAACTGAGGCTCAGAGAGGCTCACTCACTTTGTTAAGGTCACACAGTTGATGAGTAAGCAGTCTGGCTAGAATTAATCCCAAACCAGCATTGTTTTTCCTCTACAAGGCTGAGTCTAAGCTTCTTTATGTCACAACAGCCCCACTCTAATCCATTACACAAGAGCCCCTTGTTACAACAAATGACATCATCCAGGTTTGAAGTTGAAGGAACTCAGAGAAATCATATAATTCAAGCCCTCATTCTAATTTAGTTTTTATTTGACCTATAGAGAAACTGAGTCTCAGATAAGGTAAGAGCCTTCCCAGAGTTAAATGACAATTTAGGGAAAGACCTTTTGCAGCCCCCAGGCTTGTCACTGTTACCTGTACTCCTTTCATGCCATGGGTCAGTCCTGTCTGAGATGCAGATTTTTTAAAAACTAAGTTCATATCCATTAAAATGCTTTATGACAGTAAAGTGCTCTACAGAAGCAAGGTGGTATTGGGCAACTGTTCTCTTGGGTGCGCACAGATCCCTCTCTTTTATTCCCACCTCATCCTGCTACATGTACAGCCATTCCCCCTTTTTCACATGGCCCCCTTCTTCCAATTCAAATTGCTTCTTCCAAGTGAACTCAATTTATAGAGGTCTGAATTTACAGAACTGAATGAATTCACTTTATGGCCCCCAAAGTCTCCAACCTGAGAGATGGCTGTGCTTCTTCAAGCTGCTTCTGCAAGACTGGAGCCTGCATGACCCCAAGCATGGTTGAAAATGTCTATGGCCCAGGGAACAGAGGAGGTGACATATATGGTGGAGAGGAGACCCTAGAATTGGCAAAGGACTGAAAATACACCCTGTGGGCGCAGGGCTGCTGATCTAGTAAGTACAGTGACTAAAGGCCAGGGTGCTGGCCACCATTTGGGCCGCTTCCTTTCCAAAACCAACTCAATTATGTCTACTTGGGGATACTTTTCCAGAGTAAATATACCCCTTTCCTACATTTCATAAGAAAAGACAGAGGTGAAGCAAGATTGCCTTTCCTGAATTCACTTTACAAGCACTTACTCAACACATACATCCTCAGGAGATAAAAAATGCTGCATCCTCACTGAAGCCCTTGCTGCAAGGAGTAGCAGTCAGACTTTGTGTGGTGATGAACTTCGGTTTGTACATCATAAATAATTAGCACGTTTAAAAAGTAAACATCTTAAAGAGACTAAAATGGAATCAATTCAGGATTCATTTATATTGTGAACAACTACTATATGAGAGAAAGGAGAGAAGAATCAACCTATGTCTTGCCAAAATCCGTTGTCATCTTTGATGAAAGTATTTCCTTACTTAACCATCTTTTGGGCTACAGAGTTCATCTCAGCCCTTATGGCATTGGCTATACTGGCTAGATAGGAGTTTTTGGTTTTGTTTCTTAAATAGAGAACCAAGTAACTGATTGCACTCAGCTCCTGGTTCGGGTGAGAGTCTTATGTAGGCTCTGAGATTATGTTGTACAGCACCCAAATTCCTCCTCCCTTAGGATTCAGTTCCTGGGAAGGGTGGTGTATTAGTCCATTTTCACACTGCTATAAAGATACTACCTGAGACTGGGTAATTTATCAAGAAAAGAGGTTTAATTGACTCACAGTTCTTCATGGCTGGGGAGGCCTCAGGAAATTTACACTCATGGCAGAAGGCAAAGGGGAAGCAAAGTACGTCTTACATGGTGGCAGGAGAGAGAGAGCACACAGGGAAAACCCCCACTTTTAAAACCATCAGATCTCATGAACACTCCCTCACTACTACGAGAACAGCATGGGGGAAACCACTCCCTTGATCCCATCACCTCCCACCAGGTCCCTCCCTCAACACATGGGGATTACAATTCTATATGAAATTTGGGTGAGTACACAGAGTCAAACCACATCAGGCGGTTATGATGTTTTTAAAACCAAATCCCTCTAGCAGGGCTTCAGCACCTGGGTAGATTCAGGGTGTTCCTTGAACACCTTTGGGTATAGACAATATGTTCCTTGTGCAGAAAGACAACTCTCTTTTTTTCTTTGAGTTTCCTCTTTGCAGGGGGAGTGTGCTTTTGGAGACTAAACTGGAGCCTGCTGCAGACTTAAATTTTTATGAAATGAGATTTTAATGTTGAAGGACTTTTTAATAGAGCTTTTCTCTGTAAGGTGGAAGAAGACCCTTTCTCTTTTTATCTAACCATTCTCCTTGAGCAGCTTTGAGAATAGTCACTGGTTGCATTGGTCACTTGGTTTTAAGTAAACTTCAGATAAATCCATATTAAGCGAATAAAGTATTTTTATGAAGCTGGAGTCCCATAGGTCTGTCAGACAGCTTGTTTAAGTGAGAGTCTTAAACAAATAGGTTCCCAGAATACCTTAAAACCGCTGCAGGGCTCTTCTTAATCCCAGCATAAGGTCCTTAAGAGAACTTATGGGGCCTCCACAGAGCAGCAGTTGCTTTTAAAATGAACTGCCTAAGCAGAAGACTTTCTCAGGAAATTCCTCCTCTGTAGTTGGCCAGTCAATTCCTTTGAGTGGGAGAGGAGCAGGGGGGTCAAATAGAAGGATTGTTGAAACTGCACATTTAATGTACCTTCAAAAGCTACCTCTGGGCTGGGTACAGTGGCTCACGCCTGTAATCCCAGCTCTTTGACAGGCTGAGGCGGGCAGATCACTGGAGGCCAGGAGTTCGAGACCAGCCTGGCCAACATGGCCAACATTCCTTCTCATCTTTACTAAAAATACAAAAATTAGCCAGGTATGGTGGCTCATGCCCATGATCCCAGCTACTCTGAGAGGCCAAGGCATGAGAATTGCTTGAACCCAGGAGGCAGAGGTTGCAGTGAACCAATATTGTGCCTCTGTACTCCAGCCTGAGCTACAGAACAAGACTCTGCCTCAAAATAAAAACAAACAAACACTCTGTAAGTCAAGCCCATCCCTGGGATGGTTTTCCTTGTTTTGAGAGCAGACACCCACCAATGTAGCCACAGGCTCTGGCTCGAAATCCTGGATCCAACCTACGCAACCAGAAGAGCAAAGCTTCAAGATGTGGCCACGGAGTGGAGGGAAACATGGCTCGTCTTCGTGAGATTCACCTAACAACGCAAAGAACAAGCTCATCCAACCTTGCAGTGCTTCCCTAGGGAAAGGTTCCTTGATCTGAAAGGGAGATGTAGGCACAAATGACACGCTTGAGACAGTCTACATATGATGGCCAGCCCCAGGCACTTGCTCAATGTTATTATTTATTACCTGCATATCCAAGCAGGCAATTCCCATCCGTGAAAGGGAGGCCCGATGGCAGCTCCATTTTCCTTGCCTGTCTTCTTTAGTCACTTGGCCATGAGTGTGTTGGAGCCCATTGCCTCTGTCTTTGCCTGATGCTCCCCACAACCTTTAGATAAGTGGTCCGGTTAAGATTTGCATTTCTCAGGCCAGCTGCAGTGGCTCATGCCTATAATCCCAGCACTTTGGGAAGCCAAGGCAGGTGGATCAACTTGAAGCCAGAAGTTCTAGACCAGCCTGGCCAACATGGCGAAACCGTGTCTCTACTGAAAATAGAAAAAATTAGCCGGGCATGGTGGTGTATACCTGTAGTCCCATCTTCTCCCAGGTGGGCCTTTGCCCATGGATAGTCACACTGAGTTCCTTCAGCTGATTTTTTTCTTCAGACTTTTTCTTTTTAACTTTTATTTTAGGTTCAAGGATACCTGTGCAGGTTTGTTATATAGATAAACTGTGTGTCTTGGAGGTTTGGTGTACAGATTATTTTGTTACATAACAAGCCTAGTACCCCATAGGTAGTTTTTGATCCTCCCCTCTCTCCCACTCTTCCCCCTCAAGTAATTCCTGGTGTGTGTTATTCCCCACTTTGTGTCCACATGTTATTGTTTAGCTCTCACTTGTAAGTGAGAACATGAGGTATTTGTTTTTCTGTTCCTGTGTTAGTTTGCTTGGGATAATGGCCTCCAGCTCCATCCATACTGCAGCAAAGAACATGATCTTGTTCTTTTTTATGGCTGCATAGTATTTCATGGTGTATGTGAACCATGTTTTCTGGCCTTTTACTGCTTTTGCTGACATTTGGGTTCCATTGTTAATCATTTACACACAAGGAAAGCAAATGGGTACTCTTTCCTTCCACATTTCTGATTGGCTTAGTGCATACCTTATCATTGCTTTGGCCACAATTAACATTGTCAGTACAGTTGAATCTGAGTTCTCTATGAGGCATTGTGAATTGAGTTGCCTGTCCAAAGTCATGTATTTTGGGGATGCTGACAAAGATGGGCAGGGATTCAGAGAGGCAGCAGTTGAAGGAGAGGGAGGAACATCCGTAGACATCTGTCTAGAACCTGGTCCCATCCCCAGTCACTGAAGGCAAAGCCTCCCTTGGTGTTCCTGCCCACCCCAGCATGTATCCCTCTTCCTGGTCTGCATGTTGCCCTTGTTTTCCTTTCCCCAACAAGACTGCAGTGTTTTAAGGAGATGTCTGTCATACGGATTGGGTACCTATGTTTTATTTTTAATTTTATTTTTTAAATTGACATATAATTATACATATTTATGGCATACATAGTGATGTTTTAATACATATACGTGTAATGGTCAGATCAGGGCAATTCACATGTCCATCATCATGAATATTTATTATTTCCTTGTGTTGGGAACATTCAATATCTTCCTTCTTGTGATTTGAAACTATGTAATATGTTATTGTTGACCATAGTTATTCTACAGAGGTATAGAACTCTAGAACTTATTCCCCCAATCTGGCTGTGACTTTATATTCCTTAAGAAATCTCTCCCACCCTTTCCCCTATCCTTCCCAGCCTCTAATATCCTCTTTTCTATTTTTTACTTCTATGAGATCAATCTGTATTAGCTTCCACATATGAGTGAGAACATGCAGTGTTTAACTTTCTATTCCTGGCTTATTAAAATAAGCCTTAAAATAATGTCCCCCAGTTCCATCCATGTTGCCGTGAATGACAAAATTTTATCCTTTTTTATGGATGAATAGTATTCCATGGCATTTATGTACCGCATTTTCTTTATCCATTCATCTACTGTTGAATACGTAGGTTGATTCCATATCTTGGCTATTGTGAATAGTGCTGCGATAAACATGCTTATGCTCTATATACATCATCATCTTTAATTACTACAGCAACCCTGCAAAGTAGGTTCTACAACCTTATTTTACAGATGAGAAAGTGAAGGCTCTGAGAGGGTGAAGTGCCCATAGTCTCCTTGGTAGTGACAGAGTTGGAATTCAAATTTGAGTTTTCTTTCCAGTGTGGTCATCTCACCTGACCTAACATGATTTTTCCCAGGTGAGGGGAAGGGAGGGAAGGCAGGTGACACATTATAATGGCCCCAGGCCCATACCCCATTAGGGAGGGATCTCGTTACCAACACACTTGGTAAGAATCTGTTCATGCAGGGGACTGGTTCTTAAAGTATGTGCCAAGGACTACCTGCATCAGAACTTAGGAAAAGTACATATTCAGACCTCCTGCATTAGAATGCTAAGGGTGGGACCAAGGAATCTGCATTTAAAAAAAAAAAAAAAACTCCCAGCTGATTCTTACACATAAAAATGTTTGAGACTCACTGATTCAGGGATATGGTCTGATACTGCTTTGTAAGAAGGGAGAATAACATAATTTTCTCTAGTGTTCAACAAAGATCCTTAGAGATGATTAATTCTTAGAATCAGAAATGTCAGTGTTGTCATTTTTCAGATGGAGACACTGAAGCCTATAAGAGCTTTAGTGACTTATAGAAGTCACACAGCAGGAAAGCTGGGAACTGGACCAGTGTCTTGAGTCCTTGTCCAGTGCTCTTTCTATATCCTGGTGGTCTGCAACCCAGGCTGCCTGTCAGGATCACTTGCAGAACCTTTAAAAATAAGAGTGCCTGGGATCCACTTCAAGTGACTCTGTTTTAGTTGTTCTGGGTAGTGGGAGCCCAGGCATAGGTATTTCAACCTGTGCCTGGGCACAACCAGGGATCTCTTTTCAAGGGATCCAAGGGTAATTTCAGTGTGCAACCAGGGATCCCTTCCACCTGTGCTTTTTGTCCCAGGCTCCCTGGTTACCTGATTGTGGCTAATGGTGGCATAGAGCACGGAGGAGGAGCTGTTCCTGCCACAGCTCCAGTTTGCACTGTTTCCATGCTTAACCCTTCTTTGTCTCGGTTTCTTGCAGAGTGCAAAAAGGAAAGAAAATATCATTCATTCATCAAGCATTATTTTTTAAGTACTCGCTAAAATATTTTGGCTCCCATAGACCTGACCAGGATTGCTATAAAAGATGAATAATTTGATGTTAAGAAGTTTCTTTGAGCTTCCTGGGAAAAAAGGTGCAATATGAGTTTAAGTATTATTATTACATTATAAATTTTTAATTAAAAGATTCAGCTCGACTCATAAGCTAAAGCTGGCAGTAAAATTGGCAGATAACTCCTTTATTCATTGAAACTGTAGGAGTGCAGACATTTTTCAAAAGTGGGATGGTCATACTCATGTTTTGCAGTTACTCATATATTAAGTGAGCTGTCTTCCAGCTCCAGAGGCTTCATCAAAACAGGTAGATGCTTTAAAAATATTTTATTTGGAATTTTTTTTTTCTCATGTACATTCTCTATCATCTAAAATTTCTTTCTTGTTGCCTTAGATGTGAATTATCAGAAATGACAGCCTATGCCCATAAGGGCAAGTATTTGCATGTCTTCCCCCAAGATATTCTGTCCTCATTTTCCACCTCCTAAGAAGGGAAGGAGCAGAGGGATGCTTCTACTTGTCCCCAGGACCACTGTCATTTCTTATTTATGCTGCTGTTAACAGAAGCCACTGCTCTCCTGTACTCACTCCCTTGTGACTTCCGTGTGAGTTTAGTTTTTGTTTTCTAAAAGATTTATTTAACTTAAATGTGGCCAGACTTGAAAGGGAAAAAAATCCATAGGAAATAATATCAAGTCAGGTCAAGACAGATCCCACAAATATAAGTGACAGAAATGAACAGTTATCATGGTTGCAAGATGACAGGTGGACCGCCACAGACAAGGGTTCTCAAGCCTGTGCAACCAAGCCCCCAATAAGTACAGAAGGAATGTCCAAATCTTGGCAGTGTTACTCCCGAACCAGCTGCCTCAGGCATTCTTGCATTCATGAGTGCTGAGACCTCACCCTTTCTGTACAAGGGCTGTGGAGGTAAGGAGTTGCTCGGAATCCCAGAATTGTCAGGCAAATGGAGAACAACAACATCATCAGCACATACACAGATCCTTGTCAGATCCTGTAGGAAGGTCATGCAGTGACTGTTAGCAACCTTGAACACCAAACTGATGGGGGATTTCCCCAGAAAGCAGTTTTTCACAAGCTTGCAACTGAAACTATCCAGAATTATGTTGGCTAGTTATGAAAAATGCAGACCTACCCCCACTGGGGTCCTTCCAAACCTACTGCAGATGAAATTCATCTTCTCTCATACCAGTCTTTGAGCAGTTTGGGGGCCGACCGAGGCTTCCAGGCAACATCTTGTGAGTCCTATTTACTGATTCAGATCTCCGTGGAACCCCATGCTGGGTCTGCAAGAGTGTGAGGCCTCGGTGTGCCTTGGTGTCCCAGCTTGCTCGGATTAGATTCTGTTCTTTATTACATTTGTTGGAGACAGCTGCTAAGAGATGGGCCAGGGCTTGTTAAATTCCGAGCCAGCCTTTGAGTTTTGATTGCTATTCTTCAGTCTATTCGGTCACCCAGACTGACTTTGCATATCCCATCACATGGTGGTTCTCAATGTTTGACTTCATGGTAATTGCCGGGGGAGGGGTGGGGAGCCATAAAAAAAGGCACATTTCCAGGTCCCAAGCTCAGATGCTTGTATGCAACAAAGAATCAGAATTTACCAGGCATTTCCAGGTGATTCTCATGTTGTCGAGCCTCAGAGGATTCCTTGAGATGCTTACCATGTGCACTCTATGAGCAGAGCATGAAGACATGGGGTAGAACCTCTGGAAGTCATCAGCCTATGAGAAGGGCATTTGACATGCCTTCTTTTATTTTTCTTGTGAGTTCGCCTCTGGCCTCCAAGTGCTTTCTGTCACTTCCTCGTTGTTGAACTTTCCAGAAGGTGGAAAGTGACCTTAAAGTTTCTTTAAAGATAAAATAATTAAAATTGGGTTTATTAAGAGAAAAGCAAGAAATCAGGTTAGATTTGCCTTCTAGGACAAAACTCTGAATCAAACCCAGTTTCTCCAACAACCTACATAACCTACATAACCTACATTCAGAGGTCAAATTGTCTTCTGAAAATTTTCTGGCAAATATTTGAGGTTTTATGCTTTTGAGAATTTCAGCACCACCCCCAATATGTTTAGTCGTTCATTCCCCAAAATTCTGTTAAGCACTCTGTACTTGCCAGGCCCAGAGGCTCCAGATGAGGTGGAAAGACAGCTGCATAGGCAGTGATGTCCTTGTTCTTCTTTCTCGATAAATTTTATTGTTGTTTTAACTTTTAAAAAATGTATTAAATAAAACACATATAGAAGTGTACACAGCACTGAACAGTCCAATGAACTGTCACAAAGCAACACCACTGTCACTATTATTCAGATGAAGACATAGGACATTGCTAGTACCTCAGAAGCCCCCACTGGATCACTGCCTCTTCTCCCTCTCAGAGGGAGAGAGTAGCAAGAATCACTTCCTATGATAATTACTTAGCCCAGAAGGATGTGTTTCTAAACATGATACTGTTTTAAGTTTAATGTGCTTTTGCCTTATTTTTGAGTTTATATACATGAAATTATAGGGGAAAGATTACTTGACATTTATGAAATCCATGCATATTAATGCATGTAACTGTGATTTTATCATTTTCATTGCTGCATTGTGTTCTACTACATGAATATACCATAATTGAAACATTCTGATGTTAATGGAAATTTGTGGGTTTTTTTTCAATTGGCTTTTGTTACAAATAATGCTGTTATGAGCATGTTTGAACACACCTCTTGGTGAATACACACTCACATTTCTATTGGCTATTCATCTAAGAGTGGAGTTGCTGAGGCATAGGAGATGCATTTGTTCCTTGTTAATAGCTACTATCCTCTTTCCAAAGTGGTTGTACCAATTTACCCTCACCAGCAGAATACACTGCTTGCCAACACTTGGTATTATCAATATTTTAGCCATCTGGTAAGTATGTAGTAGTATCTCCTGGTTTTAATGTACATTTCCATGGTGAATAATGAGGTTGAGCATCTTTTTGTGTTTTTCGGCCAGCTTGTTACTCTCTCTTTCTTCCAAAGTGCCTGTTTAATTCACTTACCCATTTATCTGTTATCTGTCTTTTCCTTATTGATTTTTAGGAGTTTTTACCTACACTCCTAGGTGACAGGTGCTGATCTTCTGCTTTTATGTTTTTACTTGCATCTTCAGTGTCTTTGATTGGGCAGAAGACCCTAATTTTCTTTCTTTTTTTTTTTTTTTTTTTGAGATGGAGTCTCACTTTGTCGCCCAGGCTGGAGTGCAGTGGCACCATCTCGGCTCACGGCAAGCTCCGCCTCCTGGGTTCATGCCACTCTCCTGCCTCAGCCTCCGAGTAGATGGAACTACAGGCACCCACGCCCAGCTAATTTTTTGTATATTTAGTAGAGACGGGGTTTCACCGTGTTAGCCAGGATGGTCTCGATCTCCTGACCTCGTGATCCGCCCGCCTCGGCCTCCCAAAGTGCTGGGATTACAGGCGTGAGCCACCGCGCCCGGCAGAAGACCTTAATTTTAATGTAGTCAAATTTATTAATCTTTTTCTCTATGTTGGTCTTTTTATTGTCTTCTTTAAACAATGTTTTCCAATACTGACCTCATGAAGGCATTCTGCTATACAATCTTCTCAGAACATCGTTATTATGACTTTCACGTTTAGATCTGCAGTCCATCTGGACTTGATTTGTGTGTATAATATAATCTAGCACCATTTATTAAAAAGTCTGTCTTCTCCCACTGCTCTCAGTCATAAGACAGATTTCCTCTTTCAGGACTCTGTTCTGGTCCATTGGTCTTTATCTATCTTTGCATCAGTTCCATACCGTTTTAATTACTGTAGCTTTATCATAAGTCTTGAATTCTGGTGGAGCAAGTTTTCTTCCAGACTGTCTTGGTTCTTCTTGGCCTTTTGTATTTCCATATAAATTTTAGAATTAGCATGTCAATTGTCAAAACAAATCTGAATTTTAAATATAACTCATCGAGTTTATGGCCGAATTAGGGGAAATAATGCTTTTACAATATGGAGTTTTTCAATCAGGGAACATGGAATATTCCCCCATTTATTTAGGGCTTTACAATTTTTCTCAATAATGTTTCCAGTTTTCTGGACAAATGTCTTACATGCCTTTTGTTAGATTTGTGTCTTAGGAATTCAAATTTGTTTATGTCATTGATAAATATTTTAAATTTTGTTTTTAAATTAACATGTAGAAATTCATACATGCTAAACTGTTTTACTGTTTATCTGTGTAAATTCTTTTGGGTTTTACTCAATACCCATTCATGTGATGTGTGAATAATACAAGTTTAATTTCTTTGTGATCCTGATACCTTATGTTTCCTTTCATTACACTTCTGCTTTGGTTAAGAACTCCAGTGTGATGCTGGATGCAAGCAGGAAGAATGAACTTCGTCGTCTTCTTTTCAATCTCAAATGGAATGCTTTCAATATTTTTGTTATAGTCTTTAAAAATACATTCTTTGTTATGTTAAGGGTGTTTTCTTCAATTTCTAGCTCACTATGATTTTTTTTAATATGAATGAATGTTAAATTTTATCAAATACTTTTTCACATCTATTAAGATACTTTTTTAATTCCGTTAATGTAGCAAGTCGTATTGGTTGTCAAACGTTAACCCAATTTAGCATTCTTGAAATAAATCCAACTTGTGATGTATTTTCTTTTTTATTTGTTGTAGGATTTTGTTTGTGAATATTTTAAGTTTTGCTTCTATGTTAAGATGGATTGGCCTAAATTTTTCTTTCTTTGTAGTGTTCTTGTCAGGCTTTACAATCAAGGTTAGGCTGCACTCATAAAATAAGTTGGTGTTGTCCTTCAGAATAGAACACTGAAAGAGTTTGTATCAGACTGGTGCTATTTCTTCCTTAAGTATTTAGTAAAATTCATTCAGAAGCCTCCTAGACCTGGAGTTTTCTTTGTGGGAAGGCTTTTCATTTTGAATTCGGTTTATTTAACATTTTATAGCAGTGTAACTATTTTCTGTTTCTTCTTGTGTCCATGTTGGTAAATTATACAGTTTTTGTTTATTTGTTTTAGGAATTTAACTCCATTTAAATTTTCTTATTTCTTGGTGCAAAGTTTTTGTAACATTCTCTCATTTTTTTAAATATAGAATTTGTAATGGTGTCCTTTTTTTATTCTTACGTGGTTATGTGTGCTTATCTCTCTTTGTTTCTTGATCAGTTTCACCAGTGATTTATCAATTTTTTTTATTTCAAAGAACTAACTTTTGGTTTTGTTGATCCTGTCTTATCTATGTTTCTTCTCTGTTTCATTAATGCTCACTGTTGTTTTTGTGATTTATTTCCATGTGTTTTCTTTGAGTTTAATTGTCCTTTCTCTAATTTTCTAGCAGGATTCTTGATTTTTGATACTTAATAATAATTCTAAATTTGTATACATCTAATAATATACTTCAAAATATATAAAGCAAAAGTTAATAAACTTTAAGGACAAATCCATAATCACAGTGAGAACTTTAACCCCTCCTCTCTTAGAAATTTATGGAACAAGCAGGAAAAATTTAAAAAACGAAATAAGAATCTAGAAAATTTGAACAATGTGGTTTCCAAACTGGACCTAAGCAACTGCAATATACTCTTGATTTTTAGATATTTATCTTTTTCTAATATGTACATTTATGCTTATAGGGAAATATAGCTATAGTTTTATCTGCATAGCCTATATTTCAGTATGTAGTATTGTTACTCAGTTCAACATATTTTCCATTTTTATTATTTATTTTTGGACTCATAGGTTGTTTAGAAAGGTATTACTCAGTTTTCCAACATATGGAGATTTTCTAACTATTCATTTCTATCTTAATTTCATTGTGACCAGAAAAAAAAAGCTCTATAATTTCGTTCTTTTGAAATTTTTTTGAGACTTTCTTTATTGCCCAGGTATGGTCATTTTTTGTAAATGTTCTACGTGTGCTTAGAAGTATGTGTAGCAGTCTCAGTCCCTCTAAGTGAACAGCTAAGAACCACAAATAATTGCCCTCAATGTGTTAAATATAGAAATGAATGCTTTAAATAATAAAATACAAATCTACTAATTGCCTTTGTCAACCACAAATAAATAAAATATTCCAATCTATGCACCAGACAAAGACACTAAGTACAAGAAGCATGCTTATTATCATAACTTTTCTTTGACCAAGTGTCTTTAATGGGGCTTTTTCTCAGTGGGTTTAAACCAGGGCCTAACTACCTTCAGCTGCAAGCCACAAGGTCTTGAGTGTCTGGTTCCAATGCTTCTTCAGGTTTCAAAGAGTCAATATGCTTTAAATATAAAAGAAACCACCTGGACCAGCCCTGCTCCCAAAGCAAAACTATCCCACATGGTGGTGCCTCCTATTCTATGAAGCATTCTCTCTCTCCAGTCATCTCTGAAGAGCATCCATTCTTGCCCCTCATTCTCTCTGCCTTTCGTTAATTGCTGATGGTCAAATCATTTGTCTCAGTTGGTTTCATTCAGCTTCTTCAGCCTGATCCTGAGTACACTGTGGTGGTTGGGACAGTGTTCTCTGAGCTGTGCTGGAATGACAGTTCTTTAGAACAGCAGAAGTGTGGAACGGCACTGATATGTAACAATGCTCCTGAGGGATGTTAGTGGATAGTAAGTGGAAAAAGCATTCTATGGTACTAAGTTCAGAGTCCCCAAGATCACCCTCACTTCTGATACCAGCTATAAGTCTGGGCTCCCCAAGACCACCATCAGGTTCAAAAATTCACTAGGACTCAGGAACTCAGACTCACAGAACTCAGGAAAACTAATTCTACTTGTGGCTAAGGCTTTTTACAATGAAAGGACATAGATTAAATCAGCCAAGGGAAGAGGTGCATAGGGCAGGGTCCAGGAGTCACCAAACATGAGCTTTCAGTTGTTCTCTTCCAGTGGGGCTATATGGATAGCACCTCTTTTTTCCAGCAACAGTGTATGACAATATACACGAAGTGTTGACAACCAGGGAAACTCACCAAGCTTCAGTGTCCAGAGTTTTAATCAGGGCTTAGTCACGTGGTCATGGTTGACCACAGCGTGGCTGATCTTAGTTCCCTGTTCCTCCAGAAGTTGAGCTGATACTGTGTGGTCCATGGCCTAAAGCTTAAATCACATGTTAGCATGGACTAAAATCCATGTTAGCATGGACCAGATGGCATGGCCAAGGCCCCTGCCATACGGCATACTGTTGGCGTAATCTGTCTAGCGTGGCCCAGAGCCTCCAGGCAAACAAAGACACTCATCTCAGGCCAGACATTCCAGGGGCTAAAGGTTACCTCTCAGGAGCTGAGGGCACATGCCTAAACCTCTCCTTGGGTAAGTTAATCCTTTACTGTACATATGGCAAACCCTTTGAGGATATCAATCAGATCATGCCTTGGCCCATGCTTAACAAACCCCAGTAACTCCCTATCACACTAAAATAATTATCTGCCCTAGTCTACAAGGTCTTGCATGATCTGGACTGTCCTTCCCCTTCTTGGTCACTGTATTCCAAATACACAGGTCTTCTTTAGTGTTTTTAAGGACACAGAGCTCTTTCCTGGCCTTTGCACTAGCTCTTCCCACTGCCTAACATGTTCTTCTCCAAGAGCCACACATAATTGAATTATTCTTGTCATTCAGATCTCAGCTTAATAAATGTCATTTCCTCAGGGGCCCCTTTCCTATCTACCCAAATTAAAAGAGTCCCTGAGTCAGTCCCTATTATGTCACCTTGCTACGTGTTCATCGTGGCAGTGAGTGTTGCCTGCTACTTTCTAGCACCTTTAGCTGTTAATTTGCCCATTTGCAGTCTTCTTCCATGCAAGTGCTGTAAGAGTAAGGCCGTTGACTCTTTATCCCCAGCACCCAGGACACCCTGAACCTAGAGTGAGTGCTCTGTAATTCACAAAATGGATGAATGAACAGCTGGATGAATAAACAAGCTTGACAAATGCTGGTTTAAGCAAAATTAAGTAGAATTCTTTACAGTAAGATCTTCCAAGCCTTTAATCTACTCTGTGGATTGTGAATCTCTTGAGTGTGTATTATGTATTCATGTTCTTGGGAACAGTTTTGGGGGAGTATTAATGTCAGAACTTGGTGTGTTGAAGGAATTGGATTCATTTTCAAGTATAACTAATTTTTAAAGAGTAGTAAATCCTATGTATGGCACATTTTCTTTAAAATTTCTTTTACTGTTACTATTTCTGCTCCATCCCTTAGGCACTGCTCTCTGCTAACTAATCTGATAAATTAATTTGTACTTGGGTATAAATATGCAATGCTGCCTTAGGATCTTTTACTCCTTCTTTTATTTATTCACTATATTGAATTCCCATTGTTACGGGAAGCAGGATATAGAAATAATGACAGTGTTGGGCTGGTGAAAGATGATTTCCAGAATGGAAGGCTTTGATATCCCTCAAGTTACACCCTGAAAGGCCTATTTATGCCTCATATACATAAGTTCTAATTGTTGACCAGATTCAATAGGACAGAACCAGATATTGATAAATATTTTTATAGAGTGCAATGGCGTGATCTTGGCTCACTGCAACCTCCACCTCCCAGGTTCAAGTGATTCTCCTGCCTCAGCCTCCCAAGTAGCTGGGAGTACAGGCATGTGCCACCACGCCTAGCTAAGTTTTATATTTTTAGTAGAGATGGGGTTTCACCATGTTGGCCAGGCTGGTCTCAAACTCCTGACCTCAGGTGATCCACCCACCTTGGCCTCCCAAAGTGTTGGGATTACAGGCGTGAGCCACTTGCCTTCAAAATTCTTTCTATTGACTAGATTAGTTTATACTATAGAAAATTGTGTTATTTCTGTTTGAGACTTCAGAATTGATGGATAATAGAAATTTACTGTCAGATACTAAAGATCCTAGATTCTCTTTTTCTATAGAAAGAAGGTCCATGGTTTTTCACTACCACAGAGAATTCACTGGACACATACTTTTTTCTGGATTCCTTCTTCTTCCTACTTCACCCTTCTTCAGGGGAAGGATCAGATGCCAGACTTTGTGGGTAAAGAAATAAAAAAGGCTCTGGATAATGTTTTCTCTGTCAAGGTTAAGTTTTTTGATACAGCTGATCTGTGTTTGTTTTGTACTCATTCCTAGGGCACTGCCCCTCCTGGTCTCTTCCCCTTGCTGGGATTTGAACCCTACCTCTTACTCCCTAGTTGATATGTGGCTCCTCCCACATAGTAAATTGGCCTGGCATCACTCCCTGTGGTGACTCTTCTTTCAGCAGGGCACATCATCACTGGGATTCGGGAGGCTGTGAATTCCCTCTAACCCTGTGTCTTATATTCTGCAATAGTCCCCATGCCATGTTTGGGGGAAACTTTAGCTCTAACTAGAAGTTGAAAGCATTCTACAATACACAACACTATGAGAAATCACTCTTAGAAACCAGGCTTGGGTGCTTCTGCTCCCAGCCAGCCAATGTCCACGTGTCCATAATGCCCAACGGAACACTTCTATCCATTGACTGTATTCTCTATAGCTGGCCACCTCCTGAATGTACCAGCTAATTGTTGAACAAGTTTTAAATCAATCATGAAAATAGTTGTTTAGATGTGTAAATTACTGCCGCAGTACCTATTTACAGCCAAGATTTTACAGACGGATGCCTTGATAAATGTGTTTTTATTTGCTGTGAATAATTTCTGTACAGTGCCATTGAAAAAACATAATTCACATTTTCTATTAAGAAGGCAGCAGCAGTGTGCGAAGAGTTGTCAGTGATTTTGTGACCCCAGTTAGGATTATTCTGGGATTGGGGATGATTCAGGGGAAATTCAACTACACTAGCAGGAAAACTGTTGATTAAACATGAAGTTAGAAAACCCCTTTTCAGGCTGGGTGTGGTGGCTCATGCCTGTAATCCCAGCACCTTGGGATGCAAGGAGGGCAGATCATGAGGTCAGGAGTTTCAGAACATCCTGGCCAATATGGTGAAACTCCGTCTCTACTAAAAATACAAAATTAGCCAGGCGTGGTGGCATGCACCTGTAGTCCCAGCTGCTCGGGAGGCTGAGGCAGAATAATCGCTTGAACCCTGGGAGGTGGAGGTTGCAGTGAGCCAAGATTGTGCCACTGCACTCCAGCCTGGGTGACAGAGTGAGACTCCGTCTCAAAAAGAAAAAGAAAACCCCTTTTCATGGCCTGAAACACAAATATGAAAGGTAAAACCAAAACCAGAACACAGTTCTTCAGCCCAGACTCTCTTTGTTGAAATCATGGACAAAGAGAAGGCCTGATGACAGGTGTCCTCAGGGAAGGCTGAGCTGCAGGGCTGTGCCCCAAGCCTGTTAGCCGGGCTTCAGAGGGCTGTGCACTCACAGCGAGCTTGGGCAGAGGTTCAGACAGCTCCTTTCAGCACTCTTTCACCAGGCGTGTGCACAGGTCAGAAGCATGGCAGGAGGGTCAGAGGAAGTGAGCAACACAGTCCCTGCTCTCAAGCTAATGGTGGTGACAAAGGCTGAGATAAGGGCAGACCTGGACTTACAAGCATCTGACTTCAGATGACCCATGCAGGCAGTGAACAGTCACCACCCCTGCATCCCTAGCTGCCAGGCTCTCCCCTAACTTGGAAGCCCCTGTCTGCCTGAGTCTTTCCCATCATTGACATCCTATTTTCTGAAGTCTGTTGTGTCATACTTCCCATTTCTCCCAGTAAACCCAGCCCCAACCCCACCTCGTAGCTCCCGGATGTGCCCTTTTTCAAGCCACCAAAGTTCCCAGCCACCAGAGCCACCCACTCACCCACTAGCCACAGCTTTTCCCTTCTCTTCCACTCACATCAGGGCTCCCAGGGCCCAGTGCCTCAGATCTGACAGTTCAAAGCTTAGAGCAACTTAAAGGTGAGGGTTCCTGTTAGTACTATTCTGGCCATATTGTGGATTTCGTAGGATTTGGGGAATGGATAAGAGACCTACAATCTTTTAAAGAGTTGAGAAATTTCTGGAGGAAATTTCTGTGATGCACAAAGTGCTGTTCTTGGTTTTTGTCTTGTTTTAAAAAGTTAAGAATCAACACATTTGGAACATAACCCATCTGTAGGTCATGCTCACAAACACGTATGCATATAAAACCAGAAACATTAAACAGAGATGTGCTCATAAGAGATGGAGAGAGATACATCGCGATCAATGTGCCTTAAACCAGATGGGATGACTTAGGCAGTGTTTAGGGTGGAAGTGGAATCCCAACCAGGCAGCAAGGGGTGGAGTGGCCTGGACAGTAAACTGGAAGTAGCTGCAGTCGGAAGTGGGTAATGATCACTTGTTCGTTTTATTTGATCTTTTTATCATTTGCTGCATGGCATGGGATCCTCGTTCCTCCACTGGCGTTCTCCTCCCCCAGCCCCCAGCCCCCAGCCTTGCCTCTTCTCCTCCTGTACATGTACCTTTAGCTCTTACTCCATTTTTAGGAGGCAGTACAGTGGCTTGCTCTGAGCCTTTGTGAGATTGGCAATAGCATGTGCTGCTCTATTTGTTATCTCTTTTAAAACATAAGGTGGACAGGAAATGCTAATGGCAAACACAGCTGCAGCTCAACCCCTGTGCTGTTTTGCAAAGCACATTTTCTTATCAGGCTCAGGGCCAGGACCCGTAGACAGAGGTGGCATGGCTGGGCAGCTGTGAGACTAGCCCATCAGGCCACACTGTGTTCTGTTCTGTTCACAAACACAGTAAGTATGTAACCAGATAGTTCCGGCTAATCCTCAACACTTCTCTTTCTTCACTTATTTCCAAAATTGTTCATAAGATCAGCTGTACAGTTTGAAGTGTCACAGGCAGGAAGTAAAGTTCTTTTTGTGGTTGGATTCCCACACCCTGGGTCCCTCTTTTTGAGCCACCTTTTCATTACTCCCGTGAAGCCAGCTCTTCTGCTTGTCATTGGCACCTGAACCCAGTGACAAATGAGGTACCTTTTATCAGATTGCTGTGTAGGTTGAGACCAAGTCTGAAAATAAGAGCTTTCTCGTGAAGCTGTGAACCACAACCGTTTTAAACTTCCAAAAATAATGTGTACCTTTTACAAAATTGCAGAGTGCCGTATCCCTCAAATTGAAGATGCTGAGATTCATAACAAGACGTATAGATATGGAGAGAAGCTAATCATCACTTGTCATGAAGGATTCAAGATCCGGTACCCCGATCTATACAATATGTTTTCATTATGTCGCGATGATGGAACGTGGAATAATCTGCCCGTCTGTCAAGGTACAGAACTGATGCTCCAGTTCTCAGCTGGGCTGTTCTTCTCTTGGACTGTATTGTAGACTATGTACATGTTTATCTAATAAAGTGATAGCGATGATGGGGGAAATAAACAAAGCCATCTACCCACATGGATCCAGTTGCATCTTTACTACAATTGCCAAAGCTCTGTTCTTCGACTCTCCGTCACCACTCCTTGTAGCTTGCTCAGCTCCATACACCCAGTTTTAAAGGATAAACAGGAAACACCTTGTTCCTTGGAATGTTGGATGTCTCCTTTACTCCAAAATATCAAAAGTAGTTTAAGAATCAGGAGACTTGTAACTGGGCTGCTAACACAATGAGGAACTATTATATATTTAATGGAAATAACAGAGCATTTATGCTTATGTCAATAGTCATGAAAATATAGTTAAAGCCAATCTTAAACAGAGGCTGTTTCCTCTTAATAGTGTTTTTATTTATATATAATGCATGAAGAGCAGAAAAATTATCAAATTCAAATTTCATCCAAACAACCTGGTGATATTTATTCCCTTGCATTTTTTAGATTTGCCTGGGCCATCATAGAGGGCCCTGTTTGTGAAAATAAGCCCTCAAGTTCAGAATAATTCTGATTTTATTTTTTGACGTGTGACTTCAACCAAAGAACCAAGAAGGCAATGCATAATTCATAATTTGAGGGAGAAGGAGAGCAATCTCATTTGCTCCAAAAGCACCGGCGTGCTCAAGCTGAGATGAATGTTAACTTTGTGCTTGGAAATCACAACTGGCAGACTCTGATATTGCTTTGGGTGCCCTGTTCTTGGAAATAAATAGTTTCCTTACATGAGAGCTTCAGAGTCATGACCCCTTGAAGGAAGAGAGGCTTGAGCATCAGAAGGACGAAAGCAGCCCAGACCATCACACTCCCCTGGTCTCTCCCAAGAACTGCCAGTGTTGCTGAGCATGTTCTGTGCTGCATTTTTAAAGGAGACATGATTTATTTACATTTTCAGATGTCTACAAAACAAGCAGCTGGCTGTTTAGTTGGGCTACTTATTCAAACAAACTTTATTACCTGCTGATCCGCTTCATTCCTCCGACACGATCAGAGTGATAGCCAGGAAAACCACGCCAGACTGCAGCCACTTCTTCCCTTCCTGTTTTCCATGTAACCTTTTGCTCTCCCATCCTTTCTGTTTCCTTTTCTGTCACTTAAATATAGGATGCTCCTTTAGGAGTTATTTTTTCCCCAGTGATTAAAACAAAGAAATACCCTGTGTTGGTGTGCCTCTCAAAGTGTCATTTCGAGGCTTTAGACCCAGGCTTTCCTATTGCTCTTTCTGGCCACTGTTGCCCCCACTCCACCTCCCCTTCCTCAAATCCCAGTCAAGACATAGCTTTTTTAGGTCTGCAACAACAGAGCCAGTCAGTTACCCTGAAGAGGTATGCTTCTTCAAACGATGCAAGCCCTGCCCACCTCTCCCTCCTCCTCACAGGTCTCTGTCCCACAGAGGGTGGTGGGTGCCCTGGCCTGTGCCCTACCCTCTAGTGCACCCCATGCCTTGCTGCACAGAAAGATAGGTCCTGCCTGCTGGAGCTGCCACTGCCCCAGTGTTGCTCACTGGCTGCTTGCCTGGCACACCATAGGAAATGAGGAACTGAAGTTGCTTTGGACAGCCTGACACCCCTCTGAGCCCCCAGGGGGAATATAATTGGTCCTAAGAGTGACATTTCATTCTCTAACTTTTATTTGCACCTATAGATCCAGGAGCTAAAGCCTGAGGAGGCCTCTCTCTGTTATCTAGAAGTGCAAATGGAAATTACATTGAACTATTGAGTTGAAGCCAGTTTTCGACTGTTATATTTAGGACAGGCTGTCTCTAACCAAGAGTGAGCATATCTTTCCTTCTCCTCTGATTAACTGCACGAATTATAACCCCAGTCTGAGTCAGAGTTAGTTTTTATTTGAGAGAAACCAGCTATCTGTGTGGGTAGTTTAGAACTACAATTCCTTCCTAGGAAGAAGAGCAAGCACAATCATTTGTGCCAACTCGTTTGAACTACACTTGAGGGTTCTAAGGTGCTCACTTGTTCACGTTAATGTGCTTCTCTTTTTTTCCTCAATTATTGAGTCTGTTTATTCCTGATCCCCAACTTCCTCCCCACTGCATAAACACACATACACTTCACTTTTACTATGAACATTGTCAGTTTTCAGCTCAAAAAAACAATAATAATCTAAGGTTATGGGACTGTCTACAAAGATGGCTGAGCTCCATACCTTTTAGGGTATGGTGCATCCCAAATGTTGGCCAGTTCAAAGCTATGATCTCCTTGGTCTGCAGAGCCCCATGGCCCCAGGACACAGCAGTGCAGGATTAGCACTGCCCAGCCCTGACAGTGAGTGCCTCAAATTCTGCACCCGCCTCACCCTCACCTACTCTGATGCACAGACACCATATACTGGGGTTTCAACCAAAGCAATCTGCTGAGAGATCCCTTCAAGATACTTACAATGTCCAACAAAGTCAGCTTAGGAGAAGGGTTCAGTCATCTGCTGCTGTGCATGGGACACATACATTCTGTATCTGGTGACTTGGAAGGGAAAGTGGGTATTTTCATTATACATTATTTACTTCACACACAATTAGTTCTCTCCTTGATAAACACCAGCTCTGCAGTGTCATTATTTCCTCCAGTGAAATTGCTGAAGCAATAAGAAATGCCCTGATCACAGGGGATGCCACACACAATAGAATTCTCTGCCACCAGGAGTGTTCTACTGGGCTGCACAGACTTCAGGGCAAACAGGCTGCTTAGTGTTCCACAGAAGGAGTGTGGGATCCAGGTCCCACTTGCATGCTGATTGCACACAGCATGCTGTGCTCGATGCATAGACTCAGGACAGCAGTGGTTCTGAGTGTGGTCCCGAGACTAGCAGTGGCAGCAGCAGCAGCAGTGCCTGGATGTTGGTAGTGCAGTTGTCAGGCTCCCTCTGCCCCAGACCTGCTAAAACAGAAGCTCTGCAGGTGGGCCCAGCAACCTGTGTCTAACAAGCCCTCTGGATCATTCTTGAGTTTGAGAACTACTACACTGTGGGATTCCTCATCTATTTTATATAAAACACAACTGGATTTTCAGAAATTTAAGGCCACCATCTCAGGCATATTTCTGTCCCCAAATCCACTCTAGTGGAATTGAGTTTGGAACCTAAGCTTCCCAAGCCGCTCTCACCACCACTGAAACCATTCGTGGTGTCTGTGTCTCTTTCCTCTTACAGCACCTTGGTGGTTCTCAACCTGGCCGGCACATCAGGATTACTTGGGGAGCTTTAAAAAAAGATAATGATCCCCAGGCTCTCCTCAGAGCCTGGGCATGGGGCCCGGGCACTGGTGTTTTGTAAAAGCTTCTTAGGTGATGCTGAAATGTAGTCAGAGCCGGAACATGCAGCCTGAGGGTGTACAACCCACAGTCAGACACTCACCACCTTCCCTCCATCCATCTTAGCTACTCCTCTGACCCTCTCGGTGCCATTTGCAAATAGCAGAGCAAATATCTACATGATAATTAGAATAAGGAACCTGAGTATTTGAGACCAAGGTGCTTCATTCTTCAGAGGTGGTGCCATTTTAACAGTGGGGGAATCCTAAAAAGTTCCGGCATTCGGTGTGACTTTTCGATGTACAGAGATGACAGAGTGGAATCTTTCCCATTTTCTTTCACTTGCACAGGCTGCCTGAGACCTCTAGCCGCTACTAATGGCTATGTGAACATCTCCGAGTTCCAGACCTCCTTCCCAGTGGGGACTGTGATCTCCTATCGCTGCTTTCCCGGATTTAAACTCGATGGATCTGCGTTTCTTGAGTGCTTACACAACCTTATCTGGTCGTCCAACCCACCCCGGTGCCTTGCTCTGGAAGGTAACACATCTTATTCTTTCCGAAGTTGTATTTTGTATTATTAAAGTGAGGGAGAAGATCAATAGGAGGAAGAGCTGCGAATTATGATCAGCAATAACTTTTCTTCTCTGTGTACATCTTTCTCACCTTTGTCCAGAGCAGAGATCAGCTGCCATGAAGCCATACTTACAATTAGACATAAAACTTGCTTCCCTCATCCTTAGGCTTAAAGAGGAGAGCAGATAAAAGAAAAAGTTGTGAGCATCAAAGGTTAAATTACAAAATATTGCAAAGTTAAATGAAATGTCTTCAAAAATTAATTTTCTCTACACCAAGTGAAAACAGATTGTATCATGTCATTAATCTCACCCCTCATTTTATTGTTGTGTCGATGTTTCTTCCATATTTCCATGCACTTTATAGCTTAGCTGTAAATGTTTGGCTGCAAGCACACCCTTGGATGCCTGAAAGCAAGAGCTCTTTTCCTCCCTGTTTTTGTTAAATCTGTATGACTATAGATTGTGATTCACTAAAGACCACTAATCAGTAGTATGAAGTAGTAAGGAAAACGGGGCTTCCATTGGCAGAGTCAAGGCAGTGTCTGTAGGGGAAAAGTCCATAAACATTTCTGTTAGGCAAATTGGATATGCTGGTTCAACTCTTGCTTTAACTCAGATCTTGAAAGTATGCCTGAAGAGAACAAACACCAATGTGTTTCTTGGCATCTGAGTATAGCGGGTAGGAGGGCTCTATATGGGGAAAGAAAAAAAGTGAAGAAACCTCAAATCAGGAGCCCCTTCAAAGCCTATTTGCAGCCTTGTTTGGGAAACAAAGCAAAACAATGGAATATGGAAGCAAATGAGTTCTTACAAGTTTATAGCATCTCTACAAGTGTGCACCTCTGTGTGGGAGGAAGTCAGGGCAGGACGTGTGTCATGGAGGATGACTATTGCTCAGAAGGATCAGAGACGGCCTCTCTAGGGATGTGGAGTGGGGTTGGCTGGAGCCATGGCATCTCTTTGGAGAAGAGTGGGGGAAGGAGGGCAGGGAGCGAGAAGGCCAGCCCTTCCCATTGGTTTTGTCATACTCCGAGACTGGTCATTAGAACTCCCCTCACTCCACTTCCTACCCATCCCAAATCCCCCAGGGAATTGGAGCCTAGCCTAGAGATGCCAGATAAAATGTAGGATACACAGGTAAATTTGAATTTCAGATAAACAAATAATGTTTTAATATGAGCATGTCACAAATATTACATGGGACATACTTAGTATAAAAATTATTCTTTGCTTATCTGAAATTCAAATATATTTGTAACTGAGTGTCTTGAATTTTGTTTCCTAAATCTGGTCACCCTAGCCTCAAGGGACAAGGTCATCCCTTTTGCTTCCAGTGGGAATAGCCTTCCTGTTATCTGGATGCTGCTGGTAGGCCGTGGACCTCTGATGGAAGGGGCTCTTCCCTAGTTCTGGAGGCTTCTCCCTGCTCAGATAACCAGACAGAGAGGGCCCTTTAAAGGTACCGTCATTATGATTTTATCAATTTGAAATGCCTGTTTTCAAATCTTTTCAAATTTGGTTTAAATGTGTTCTAAGCAGTCAGGTTCTGATAAGCTTTATTTTGAGATTTGAAAAGCAGTCTTTATGGAGCCTAGAGAATATGATTGGATAGGCATAAAACAAAATCTAAGGTTATAAACAGGGAGCTGAGAATGGCTTCGGGTTGAAAATTAGTCTTCTAGTCTAACATGTCCCCTTTCCTCTGCCATCCTCCACTATGGATAGATGGGAAAACCCTGGCTGACAGCTGCCTGTGCCAGGAAGGCCACTTAGTGCCTTTTTCCCTAGGATTTTTGTTTTTTTAATAAGGTTTACATCTCCATTTTCAATAGACATCCCTTTAAATTATCTGATGGCATTTGTTGGTGAGCGCTTTCAATGCAACACTGGCTAAAGGTACAAAGTGGTGATTCTAAACTGAGAGGCACAGAGGCGACTAAAGGATTATTTTTTTCAAGACTTGATAGCAACTGGGTTAAATTAAGCAGTGGGTTAAACTAATAGGTAAGGATTCGTGAGCAAGTTATCCAGATGTACCTGGGGGTTGGCATTTCTCTCATTCTCACTTTAATTGTGTATCATCTTTTTAAAAGATGGCACCTTATTTATGCAATATTGTCATAGGGTATTGAACATAGATGAACTGTCACAAGGGGATCGACCCTTTTCATAGATCACCCACACTTTTAACTCCTCATCTTTCTGTCTTCCTAAGCACACGATTTGCACAATTTGATTTTTCTTGATGACAGAGTGAAAATTATTGCACTGGGCTGTGGAATTATGATGTCTAAGGGGCTTTTGAATATATTAGAACTCTCTGACCCCTGCAGTAATGGTGTGGACAGTTCTGCTGTGGAAGTCTTTCTCTTTGAGTTTTCTGTCCCTTTCCCATTCCTCTTTCACTATCAATCCATCAGCTGTCAGTGTGCCTGTCACACTCAGGGTACCTGTCGCTGCAGCTGTCCCTCACCCCCAATTTCTTTTCTAACTTGCTGTAAGCCAGGAGAAAGGTTCACCAGGCTCATCATGGAGGGAGTGTAGCATATCAATTACCAGTGCAGACTGACCTCGGATGGACTGGCTTCACATCCTGGCATCCTACTTAATCACTTCACCTGGGGCAAGTCACATAGCCTCTGTCAGCCTCTATTTCTTCCTCTGTAAAATGGGGGTGATGAATCCCACTTGCCTTGTGGGACTGGGAAGAGTCAGTGAGATAACAAATCTACCCATTTGATGAAGCGCCCAGCCCATAGTATGTGGTCAATCACTTATCTATTGTTATTAATGCACTTAGAGTTTTATATAAAGTCACAATAAATAAGAGAGAATCTAGCATGACTTTCTGTGGATACGGTGTCCAGGCTTTTAGACATGTACATTGTCACACAATTTTGGTTGTTCACGTGCTATTTTGGTTACTTGCATATTCTTAGCTGTGTCTATGTAAGATGACTCTCAGACACCAAGAGAAAATACTGAACAATAAGAACGGCCACCATTAATTTTGAGAGCTTACTACATAGGTGTCAGGCTACTGCTCAAAGTGTGTGACACCGTGTCTCCTTTAATCCTCTTAATGCCATTTGGAAGCAGGTACTACTAACCCTCTTTAGCCGCTGAGTAAACCCAGCCTTGTAAAGGTTCAGTAACTTGCTCAAAGTCACACAGCTAGGAAGAGAGGGAGCTGGGACTGTAGCATGGATCTTTGTCACTTCAAAGCTCATGTTCTTAATCACCAAGGTACATTGTCTATTTAACATGTTCTGATTACAATCTAACAGGGGGAAAGCAATTTGATACTTTTATAGGCATTTTCTTAAAGCAAAAAAATACAATAATTATTGCACAGGAAAGAATTTGTCTTTCTAGTTTAGTTATCATCTCAGAAATCCCAGCAGCAGGGGGAGGCTCTGTGCCCCCTGGGTAGCCGCAGGCTCTTACTGCTGCTGCCCCACAGTGCCTGTTAGTCTCCCACATGGCCATGGAACCCCCCTGCAGCCAGTGAACCAGGCAGATGTTGTTGGCCTCCTTTTACAGATGAGGAGACGACCCCTTGGAGAATGCCATGACTTGTCCCGACCCTCCGACTGTTGGTGTGTGCTGTCTGCCACACGGCACCTCCTCTCCCTATGGGAGTGGAGAGCACTTTGTCAGGGTCAATGTTTGAGTGACACCTGTCAGGCTCACATGTCAACAATCTCATAGTTGCTACCTGGCGTCATGAGAGTTGATAATTTGGAAGGAAACGCTTTGGCAGCCTCACCAAAGGTGACAGGAGTTCCGAAGCCCAGTACGAAGGTGTGGGTTGCATGTTTTAAGGCCTGTGCTATTGCACTCATGGATAGTGGGAAGATTCTGGAGCATATATGGGTCCCTATTGCTGTGTTGTCAGATAAAACACACAAAATTTCAAAGCGTTGAACCAGAATGATGGCCATAATGTTTTAAAATCAATGACTGTATAAAATTGGAGCTGGAAGGAGCTTTGTGCGTCCCTGTGTGCCCCTGTGGGCCCCGTCTTGCTGTGGGCATGTGCGCTTTGCGTCGTCTATGTGTATCTTAGTGCTTTCCACTCTCGGGTTCTCTTCCTCCCTGAGGCCCTCACCTCCGTCTCTTTCATGTGCATGCACAGACACACACACACTGAATGCAAGAAATCTTTAAAAAGCAAAAAGGCTCTGACAATAAATGTGGGGAATTTCTCATTGTTAAGTGCTAAGAACTCCGTTTGTGTTGTCACCAGTGATCGTTGAACACCTGCTAGGCTCAGAGCAACACCGAATTGGGCACTGGGGAATTACAAAGAAAGGAAAGGACATAATTCCTTACTTTGAAGAGTTTACAGTCTAGAGCGAGAAGAAGATGACTAAGTCCATTTCCTAGAGAATAACATCATTACAGATGGCAGCCACGTACACACACAGCTACTTTTACCAAGGGGCACGTGGGGGCTTCTGCATTTGGAAAGGGTAGAAGGGCAGTTTCAGGGGGTGACATCACAATTGTAAAATGAAATTTTCTACCCAGGGATTTATGGCATTTTTGTTTATTTTCCCCAGAGACCAAATAATAGCATGTTTCTGTCTTTTCTGTCTCCACTTGAGCCTTGGGGAAAGAGAAAGGTCTGAACATCTCACTCCTAGGGAAGGACTGTGCATTTTGAAGCACGGCGGAGCTCATCGGTGTAGACACAGCCTGCCCTAGCATGTGTGAGAGGCTCCAGCCCAGTGGTTTGAAGGGTGGGAATATGGAAGGATATTGAGGAGCATAACAATAAGTAAGTGAACCAACCATGTAGCACATAGTTGCAGGGACGGACACAGACACACACGGGAAGTCTAGGAAGAAGAGTCACTAACTGCCCAGAATCCCCTGGACACTGTGTGCTTGGGGTTGTGAGGGCTGTTGGTTATGAGCGGTTGCAAGAAAGGGCTCTTCTCTACAGGGGATAGGACCACCCACAACCCATTAGTATCTGGAACATTCTCTTCACATTCAGGTTTTCAAACAGCCTGGAAACAGCACGGAGGTGCTGGGTATCCAGTTATAGAAATCTCTGGGGGCAGCTCTTTCAACAGCAGAGATCACAGCACTGTGCCTCTTTGAGGCAGGTTGCAAGGGTCAGAAGAACAGATGATGGAAGCAAAAACTTAGAATTTGGGGTCCTTAATTGTAGCTGCCACCCACTTAAAGATTCCTGTTTCTCTAAGTGCTAAATTAGAGGACTTAGGATCCTGGATCCTTTATCCAGAAGTCCTCCCTTCAACAACTCTCTAGATAAAAAGATGGAATCAAATTTAGAAAGGACCAATCAAACATTTAGGGATATTAGTTTAAAAAGAAAGAAACCAAAATCAGTGGTGTATACCATTTCACGTAAGTGCCTCTGAGGTGTATGGATTCATTCACCTCAGAGGCAAATGTTTTTATGCCTATATGCTGAGTATTTTGCAAGGTCCAGTGCAAACAGTGGCAAACGAGTTGTGCAAAGTCTCTGCCCCCCTGGGGCTCAGACAGCATGTGTTGCTATTCCTGAAATTGCAGTCTCCACACAGGCAGAGCTAGGTTCTAAATATTCCATTTGTAAGTTATCCAGGGCCTCCCGTGGTAGAGAAGACTGTTACCTACACTGAAGGCCACCTAGAAGGAGTTCTAAAGCAAGGTCTCCATGGTTTCGAAAGAACTGGGAGGGTCAGGCTGCTGAGTCACTCTTTGCTGTGTGGGGTTGGCTCTGAGACGTGATGCCTGGTCTGCTTTCAGAAGGCAGCCGGGTTTTCAGAGAAAGCAGTGAGCATGGTCCCAGAGGCCCCAGGGAGTCTGGTCTGCTTGCTTGTTTGCTTTTCTCCAAATAGGGGAATAAATCACTTTAGGATCTGCCGGTACCTAAGGTTTCATTTGTAATGACTTGGGCGGTGGCTTCCCTCATGCTGACATTTTCAAAAGACTCTTTCAGCCTCATGTCTGGCATTTCTCCCAGGAACAAGTAAACCTGACCCCATTGGAAGCTGAACATCTGAAAGTTTGGGTTTTCAAATCTGCCCAGTCCCCAAACCCAGAATGCCCCAAGTGATTCCCCCCAGCCCCATTCATCTCAGAGCCCAGATAGACAGAGATGGAGTTTTCATCAGACAGCGTCCAATTCAATCACAGGGAATGCGGCAGTGTGATTTCCTAAGAACCTACAAATGCCCAGGAGTCCTTTTAGCTCTGTATCCTTTTGTAAGAAAAGGAGGAAAAATAAGAAACTGAAGAACCTTGTTTGGCCAAATGTGAAATGACTTGAAAGGTTCCAATTTGGGATCAAAACTCAAAGCCAGCTTGGATGTGGAGGGCTCCCCAGCTCTCAAACTACATTTGCAGTGTACTTTGTTCCTGAGTCAAAACACGTTCAGGTACAAGAGGCGCCTGGTATAAGAGGCGCCTGAAGCGATTTCTCCCTCCAGGAATCTGCCTTCACTCAGAAGTGCCTCAGAACTTCAAAGTGAATCCTGTGTAGGGAAGAGGAAAGACACAGCAGAGAATCTGGGCCTCCTTGGATGACAGAGCCTACCCTGCTCCTGGAGGCAGGCTGCAGGGGACACTCAAAGGGGGTGTGATGAGGGCCCACCCTGGGACAGGCCACTCCCATTTTACAAATGGAAACTTCAGACATAAAGAGGAATCCACACCGTTCCCAATAAGGTCGTCAATTACTGTTCGTGATGAGGCCCAGTGTCACCTTGGTCACTTCCCTAGACCCGAGTCAGGGACACTCTGTTCTCCCTATGGAGTTCCTATCGTCCTCCTGCCACCTGTCCCCAAGCAAGTGGGGGAGATGCAGGGTCTCCCAGCTCCCTGCCTGGTGATCCACAATAAGAAAGCGTGGGCTCGGGTCCATCCTTTGATGAACTTGAAACTATTCTGCATTGGATTTGAAGTAGCACATGGGAAATGACAGAAGAAAAGTCATATTGGGGATTTCATGCCACTGATTTTGAATTATTGGTCATAGGATATAGAGCTTAGACATCACCAATTTCCCTTTCTCCTAAGCCAACCTGCCATACCCCAGTGTATCCTTGTAGAGATGAATGGAAAGTGCCAGAGAGTGGCAGGCTTGGCCACAGTGGTATCCTAGGAGAACCAGTCAAGGTCCCGCATCCACCCTGGGCTCTGGCACCATCAGGCTGCCTTGAGTAGGGAAGGCCCATGCCACTTGATCTTCACTCCCTTCCTTTCCTATGGTTTTTTTTTTTTTTTTTTTTTTAATTGTAAAAATGTTTTTGTAGAGACTTGGTCTCACTTTGTTGCCCAGGCTGGTCTCAAACTCCTGGCCTCAAGCAATCCTCCCACCTCGGCCTCCCAATGTTCTGGGACTACAGGCATGAACCACTGCACCCAGCCCCTCATCTACATCCTTGAACAGGTAGAAATAATATTTCAAATTTCTTCCTCCTGTGAACAGCTGACTCCAGGGCAGAAAGCGCCTTGTTGCTCCCTGCACTCGTAGCCCCAGCACATGCTTTATATTCTACAAATTGCAACTGTTACAACTAAAACTTCTTTTGATTAATTTGACATTTTTGGATGCCTACTGTATGCCAAGCACCCTGTGGGTAGTTTATTTGACGATCTCTCCTCTAACAATAGTCACGAGAAACAAGTGTGGCGCCAGCCTATAAATGAGGAAACTGAGGTTCAGACAGCTCTGCTGCTCCTTCCCCAAGGTCACTCTGTCCACAGCAACCTGGCCCCTGTGCCTCCTGAGCCTACACCTTCTACTGACACTACTCTTCTAGCCCTTCTAAGACCCAGACTACCTGCTGGCAGTTTTGATCTGGGTTCTAATCCTAGTTCTGTCCATTTCCTCAGATAGAATGGAAAGGCGTTGGAAGGGTTGATCGCAGAGGCTCCTTCCTGGTGGTCACATTCTTTGATTCTGCTCTTAACCAGAACTCACACTGTTCCCAGAGAGGCTGCCCTGTCCCTGGCTGGCTCTGGAAGGCAGGTGGGAAAATGAAGGGGAGAGGTGCTAGGAGAGCATCCCCCCGCGACGCTAGCTAACAGAGTTTCCCTGAAACTCACGTTTATATAGTCAGCCTGTGAGCCTGGAGCCATCTGCAGGAGGGGAGTGGCAGGAAAGGAAGAGATGTGTGTTGAGGATCATCTTGGTAGCAGGCGCTTCACCTGCTATCTTTAGTCGGCCTCTAGACAACTCCAGGTATTACTGTCCTCTCTTTTCAGATAGGAAGCAGGCCTGGTCACACCCCCCTGGCCTTAGGGAGTAGGCTGCAGAGCCCAGATTCTAAACCAGCCCTGACCTGCCTCCCGGGCTGTGCTTTCTCCTGTGCTGCACTGCCTTCCGTGGGAGGGACCAGCCTGGCCGCCTGAGTAATCTGCGCAGCTACGCATTGATGATTTCTTTTCCATTCGTGTTCTCAGGAACCTAATTTTTATCATGTAAAAGGTTTTGGAGGAGGGAGAGGGAAATACCATGTGATCTGCCCCAAGCTACACTGTATACAATGGTGAGCGATGGGGAAATTTTCCTTTCTTCCTTCCCTCCCTCCCTCCTTCCCAGGTAAGGCTCTGGTGCCAACCAGGGATGTACAGTATGCCAAGTGGCCATTGCTGTTAGAGGTTCAAGTCTTGTGCACCTCTCTGTAAACGATAATAGCAGTGACCACCTGGACACTGAATACCCACTCAGCCTCCCACGGTTCTGAATAAACCCGCTGGCCAGAGGCGTGGTCTCGATTAGCCTCTCCTGGGCCCTCAAGCTCCCTGCAGACTTATCCGTGATCCTGCCAGCAGCTGGACCCAGCATAAAATGTAATTGACAAAAAAGGAAGAAAAGGGCAGCAAATGCCTTTTTTACTTGATATAGCAGGGGGGCTTCTTTCCATGGGACAGTAGAGGGAGGGCTTCTGACTTATCTGCTTGTCCTAGGCTCTGCCCTTCCCTCACCTCCTCTAGCTAATACAAGGTTAGGTAATGCTTGGCCAGGAGTTCTGGAATATAAGGCTCTAAGGCCCTGGGAGTTCCCTGGGAAGCCCCAGGTAACTTTGATCCAGGCTCCCCCAGCCCCAGTGGCTCTGTTTTATATATTTACATATTATGTTCTCACTCAAGATTTATTTGAAGGAAGAGTTTGCTGGCATGATATATGAAAATCATACATCAGGTTCTGCCTCCTTAGGAACTTGAGACCAGAGCAATGAAATGATTGGCTTGGGTCACACAAACCTCCCACCGCCCATCTCTTTAGACTCCCAGCCTTCAAGGATGTAAGTAGATGGCTAATTTATAATCCTAATTAGGAATCCGGCTTACATCAGTCAAAGTCTTATGGGATTTTTAGATCTTATTCTCAAAAACAAAAGAATCTTCAGTTCTCTTTGAAGATAAATATGCGTTCCCTGGGCCTAGGAAAGAGAAAATCTCAGGCCCTTTCCCTCATGTGTTTCTCCCTGTCTGAAACAAACAGAGGTCCCTTTGTGAAATGAAAATGAATTCTGCAACCTGGGCACATACATTAGTACATACTATCCCCTTTTGCCATTTTCTTCCCTGGCGGTGAAAATCCCTGTGTCTGGTGCTGTTTGTATTACCATCACCTTGCCTGTGACCCTGGTGGTTGTTTTATTAGAGGGAAATGCAAAATAGCAAGCAATCCTGTTAATTTATTGTTCACCAGCAATAGTAAATTATTCTAATATCATTCCCATGTACTGTTCGTATATTACAGCAGAGTGATTACCAGAAAATAGCTGCTTGCATGCCATACAGCATTCTCAAGGATCACTGTGCTTAATTTTCTCTTCTTCTTTTACAATAAGCAATTGCCACCATAGCTTCTTCCTCTTCTTGGTCACACATCTCTCCTGTACTCAAGATAGATTGTGCCATGGCATAAGAAGCTTCATTATTCTTTTTTTTTTTTTTTCTATATCAAATCCAGAAACACTAATCTTTTTGTCTTAAGAAAACCAAGAGACCTTATTCCTTTTTTTCAAGTAGATCCAAGTTCTCAGGCATACCTGCTGTTACTTTTTAGGCTCTTTTTCTCTTGCATTTTCTGATTCCCAACATGATCGATGGTCCTCATCCTCTCTCTCCGAATCTGCTGTTCACTAGCTTAAGCCCCTTGGCAGGCTCCTGCCTCAGCACCTTGCTTTCCTTTTAGCTTTGGTGGAAACACAACCATGAACCCTTTGTCTCTCCTGGACTCCTTAAATTATCTCTCTCTCTCTTTTTTTTAATCTCATGTAAGTGCAGAGATCTAGACTGAGGTCAAAGGAAGAAGAGAGGTGATTCTTCTCCCGCCAAAGGGGAAAGAAAGCTGAAAGCTTCATTGGTTTGAACTACTTCTCCCGCAAAGTCAAGAAATGAAGAGAACACCCAAGAGAGGACTCAGATAATCCCCTCTCCCCACCATTCAGAGATGGGATCTCACCAGGCTCAAGCCCAGCTGCACCCAAGCCCCCATCCCTTAGTTCTCACCTGGGCAGGTAACCTGTTCCGGGACCTGCATGAGCTTGGAAGGCTTCCCTGTTTGGAGCAGGGCATGGGGAACATGTCCCTTTCTTTCACTGGGTTCACAGTTCTCACCAAAATATAATCCTCCTTTGCCCTGTAATCCCCTCCTATTTTTGCACACTCACAGACGTGCAAGCTGAGGTTTTTATTTTGTGATGCTTAAATGTCAGGTCACTGAAGGAAGTGCAGAGCTAAGCAACAGCAAAGCTGTGACCAGGGGTATGAGCCTCTAGCTTGTGCCACGAGCGTGACTTCATTATGCTCAGAAAATAGATGACTGGTACAAATGGGAGATTCTGTGTTTGTCCTTAAACTCTAGAGTATCTTCTCCATTCCTGCTCCAGGCAGGATTTATTTCTTTCTTTCCTCTCTGGGAAGTAAGATGACTTGTATTTCATAGTAATAAAACCTCTTGCAATCAGGTGGGACACAGAAGGTAATAAATCCCTTCAGTCACTTCAGGGGCCTTTTTCAGGCTGGGAGTCACTCGGCAATGTTCGGCGGGTTGTTTGGAGTCATTCCTCTCTGTTGTTCCTTTCTTCCTTCTCCATCCCAGTTCCCACCCCCATCTCCACTTTCCTTCATAAACCATTGCTGTAATTCCCTGCCTTTTCTCCCAAATTAATTAGACATTTGGAGTGATGGGTGGGTAAGATAGTCATACCTTTCTATTCCCATCTTTTTGTCTCATGTCATTCATTTTTTTCATAGAAACGGTAACCATCACGCCTATGTTCACGATCATTTTCTTTTTTGTACTGAAGGGAGTTTTTGTTGTTTTTGGCTTAGGTTCTGTAAAAAGATAATGCCTGACTCTAAACTGTGCCCACATTCCTCTAAAGTTAGAGTGTGCGGAGAGGACAGTGCCTTCATCCCATGGCACATCTTTTGTGGCTTCTGAAGAAAAGTCTGGGACTTTGTTTACATTCTGGCTGGTTTGTTCTTTGGTGGATGAGAACCTAATGCATTTTCTTTTTCTTTTTTTTTTTCTTTTTTTTTGGAAATGGAGCCTCACTCTGTCTCACCCAGGCTGGAGTGCAATGGTGTGATCTCAGCTCGCTGTAACCTCCGCCTCCCGGGTTCAAGTGATTCTCCTGTCTCAGCCTCCCAAGTAGCTGGTACTACAGGCTGCACTGCCATACCTGGCTAATTTTGTATTTTTAATAGAGATGGGGTTTTTTACCATGTTGGCCAGGCTGGTCTCAAATTCCTGACCTCAGATGATCCACCCGCCTGGGCCTCCCAAAGTGCTGGAATTACAGGCATGAGCCTCTGCACCCGGCCCCTAATGTATTTTCTAACCCCGTCTTCTCCATTCCTGGGAAGGGATTTCACTGGTCCAGACCTTAAGAAGGGGAAGCATGACTGGAGTTAAAATAAAAAATAAAAATTTTAAAAAGCCAATTATATTGAAATTCAGATTTTAAAACTAGTCCTTAGTTCAAGCTATCACAAGTAAACACCTGTGCTTACGTCAGTCTGTATTTTCATACTGTAAGTATATTATTCTGATGGAAATTATTTTGAATTGGGAAGAAAAGTTCATTTGTAGGAAATTGGGAAGCCAAGAATTCTGTAGCCAACCATGACTAAAGCAGCATGCGAGAGGGACCTTTGCCTACCATTCTACTTGACATTTTTAAAGACTCTGTGGCCCTTGGAGTTAGCTGTGGGGGACTCTACTGTCCCCGGAGCGTAAGGATCCCCAGTCTGGTTTCTGCTGCTGCCTTATTCCTTGGCATTCAGTGGCTTGTCGCCGCTTCACTCCAGCCTCTGCCTCGGTCATCACATGGAGTTCTCCCCTGGTGTCTGTGTCTTCACATGGCCGTGTGTCTCGCCTCTTCGTCTTATAAGGACACAAGTTGATATGTTTTGGATGTTGCTTCCTCCACATCTCATGTTGAAATTTGATTCTGGAGTTGGAGGTGTGGCCTGGTGAGAGGTGACTGGATCATGGGGGTGGATCCCTCATGAAGGGCTTAGTGCCATCCCCTTGGTGATGAGTGAGTTCTTGCTCTGAGTTCACATGAAATCTGGTTGTTTAAAATCATGTGGCATTCCCCGCCATGTCTGGAACCCACTCTTGCCGTGTGACACACCTGTTCTTCTTTGCCTTCCGCCATGATTATAAGCTTCCTGAAGCCTGTGCCAGAAACACATGATAGAGCCATGCTGCTACAGCCTGCAGAACCATGAGCCAATTACACCTCTTTTCTTTATAAATTACCCAGTCTTGGGTATTATATTATCGCAACACAATTAGCAGAATAACCTAACAGTCATATTGGATTAAGGGCCCTCCCTACTATAATGTAACCTCATCTTAATTTAATTACATCTGCAGTTACCCTATTTCCAAATAAGCCCACATTCACAGGTACCAGGATTTCAACATAAGAATCTGGGGGGTACCCAATTCGATCCACTGCAAATGCTCTCCCTGCCTTAGCTTTGGAAGAAGCAAACTCCCTTCCATCTTCCCTCTAGCTCTTGCTCCCAGGTTTAAAGGACTATCTTTGAATCTTCCCAAACCCCAGTTGGCCAGCATCCTTTGGCCTGCCCACAGCCCTTTCCTGAGCTAACCTTACCTCTTGCCCAGTACACCGCACCCTGCTTATTATACCAGCTGAGCCAAACAGAGGCTTCCCTGTATCTGTCAGGGTTCCTCCAGCTCTCTTTTCCTCTAGCTCTGGAGGCCTCAGGCTTTTCCGAACTCTAATCCCATTGTGCATAATACATGTCTTAGCAGATAATGAAATCATTGCTCTTCCACTTGGCTCTTGGGAGGCACTATGCTCCCTTTCTCCTGTGCTCACTTAAAACCCCATGGCATGACTCAGTGAGAGATGGCAGCTTTGGAGTCAGCAGCACATAAGGTCCAGTCCCAGCTCGCTATTAGTTTACTAGATGACCTTGAGCAAATAACTTCACCTTTCTCAGCCTCAATTCCCTTATCTTTGCAAATGAGGCAATAGTAACACCTGCTCTGCAAAATTGTTGTTAGGATTGAGTGAAATAGTGTGCATATGTTGCCTCACAGTAGGTTCTTGTGAAATGTCATTACTGCTCGCATTTCATCTCACTGGCCCGTAATGTAGCTAGTAATAGCTGTCTCTTTTTATTGAGCATTTACTTTTGTGCCAGGCACTTTGTGCTTGCTGATTTACAGATATTACTTCTAATTCTTATAAATTTCCTGCAATGTAGATATTACTATTTCTGTTGACAGATGATGGAAACCAAAGCTCAGAAAGAACATGAAAATAAAATGAATGAAAATGAAAATAAGGTGAAAAAGTAAAATGCCCAAGGTCATGGCCACTAAGTGTTTGAGCCAGGATTTAAACCCAGGAAGGTGCACCTTTGCACTCTTGCACCTTTGCACTAGAGGCAGTGCAAAGCTGCCTCTCTAGAGTCTCTCATTAATCCACTGATTTTCTTATGTCTTCTTAGCCTGTCCTTTCTCACATTCTCACCCTCACACTTTCTCCTATTCTGTTCTCCTAGCTGACTTTTCCTTTTCTTCCTCTCTTTTCACTGGCCATGTCTTCTAAGCCAGTGTTTCTTAAATTTGTTCAGATGTCAGAAAAGCATGGTGCATTTCACAGAATAGCATGCGTTTTTTGCAAAACACTAAGAAATACTGATAAAATTCTATCATGTAAACCTTAGAATTACCTTTGCTAGTGGAAAATGTGGCTATTTTCTATGGATAATATAGAACTTATAGAACTAACTATAATATAGAACCCATAAGTGCATACACACATACACTCAAGCACAGCTAGGAACAAAGCATGACCAATTGCTTCCTACTCTTTTTAACTCACTACTCAATTATGTATTTCCTCATCTATTAGGACTTGCTAATAGACGAGAATGAGAAGGCACTAAGGATTTTCCTAAAAATCTATGGGAGGAAAACTGGAGGCTCAGAAAATTGAATACATGAATGTATGTGTGTCTGTGTGGCACTTTGGTCCAGTTTGTGGATACACTAGCACATTTAATTTCAGTGTCATCTCTGATAATAGAAGGGTTTGCTGATTGCAGAGAGGGCCAGAAATGATCCACTCTAAATGCTCCCTTACCTGTGGGCTTCCTAGGTTACATGGTGGGACACACACTCCATTTTAATCTTGTTCCCCTGATTTCCTTTCCTTACAAAAAATTCAGTTGCCCCAATTACCTTTAGGAGTCCTGACTGTAGGGGGTTCATGTATTGGAAAGGTTCACAGACATCAAAACACTCTGACGCCACAGACGTCTTGTGATTTATTTTCACCTTGTGGTGGTGAAGACTGACCTCAGTGTAGCCATCGGGGCTCCCATTAATGCAAAGAAAGCAAGCAACCTCATCAGAACACAGAAACATGTGTCAGCTTTTGATTTTGGCACCAGCCATTCCCCGCTGCTGCCAGAAGAAATCATGGGTTTACACCTGCTCCCTCACCTGTGTGCTCCTCTGTGGCTTCCTTGTGGCTTCGAAACCAGGCACGCTTCAGATTTCTTATGTGAAGCTATTTTTTTTTTTCACTGAAGTTTCACAGTTGTCATCACATGCATTTTGTATTCCTTCAGGGACATCCTAACGTAGTGACTCAGAGATGGAAAGCAGGTGAGAGCCCCTCCCTCAGCACTGCTGGGTACTATTGATCTTAAATTTGATCTGTCAGCACATCTCTGAACGGGTAAACACCATGCTCCATCCTGCTCGGAAACAAGCAAAGCCCTAGCCTCATCATCATTGGCTTCCTTCAGTAGACACATGTATTGGCCTTCTGTGTTGTACAACAAAACAAAAGTGGAAAATGTAATGTGCTGTATAATGTTTATTGATTTTCCCTGAGCTAAAAGCAAAGTTTCAGACGTAGCCTTGGAGACGGCCAGGACTTTGGTACAGAGGGTTCCATGCAACTTCCTGGAATCATTATCCAGATTTAGATCGGACTGGGAACGGCTGGTGCGGTGACAGTTTTGTTGATTAGAATTCAGCAGAACTCCTGAAGAGAGAGGTTGGGTGGTTCTGTACAATATGGGAGCAGAGTCCCTGTCCTCCTGTTACCTCTCAGAGCCACATAGACAACATGCTGGGCTGTCTTGAGACAATGCCTTTGCACTCAGTATACAGGATCGCTGGCTTTCCTGCCACTTCTCCACGCTCTTCAAGGCCAACTTGAGACTTGAGACTGTAGCATTAAGAGTCAGCTTTACTACTGAGCTCAGCTACAGAGTTTCCTCATGATCTGGAGCAGCACTTTCCAAACTGCACTGTGCATGTGAATCACCTGCGAATCTTGCTGAAACAAAGTTTCTGATTCAGTAGGTGTTGCTAGAGAGTACCAATTTCTAATAAGCACTTAGCTGATCCCAAAATGGACAGTCCCTGGACTGCAATTCATATAGCAAGAGTCCCGTGAAAGGTGAAGACCCAGACCAGATACCATGACAATTTAATTTGCATACTGGCTCCACCATCCATCCTCAGCACGTAGGGGATGGAGGACGTCCCCTGACCATTGCAACTGTGGGGGCAGTGCTTCTCAACTTTGTCTACCCGTTAGAATCACCCTGGGGCTTTAAGACCTATCCAAGCCCAGGACCCACTCCAGACCAATTAGGCAAAGTTCCCCAGGTAATTCTGTGTAGCCAGGGTTGAGGAAGCAGTGGCTTAAGTCATTATTACACTCTTCAAATGCAGCACTAACATGGCAGAAGAAGGTGAGTGTGGCAGTAATAATAGCAGCAGACATCTGGAGCGTGCATGTTTTGCTGTTTCACAAAGCAGATTCCCATCTGTTATTTCTTCCTTATACCAACTGTATATGGTAGACTGCTGCTGTAAGAAGGTTACCAAAAAGGGGTGATGGCTCACAAAATGGAAGTTTGTTTTCACGTAGTGGCATTGAGTGAATATTGATCCGCCAGTGCCTCTTCATCCAGTCATTCAGGGGACAGTGGAAGCTCTGCTGGCTTCAAGGTGGGCTTCTGAGGTCCCCTAGGAGGGATCATCTCTATTCTAGGCAGGCAGAAGCATGGAAGGGCTTCATGGATCAAGCCTGAAAGTAGTAGCTATCATTTCTCCTCATATTCCATTGGCTAGAACTTAGAGAAACAAGGCACAGTGGGCAACATGGGCCAGGTGGGTGCCCGTGGAACATGGATTATGGTGAGCAGCCGGCAGCCTCTCCGCCAGCTGTGTGGGGTAGATGTGAATGCACAGACTAACAGGGCAAGTCTTTCCTACATGAAGAACATCCAGGGGGCTGTATGGACCTTTGGAAGAAGAAAGAATGAAAATACCCAGTCAAAGCACCTGGGTTCAGTGGCTCAGAAGGATTTAGTAGGTTAAAATATTCTACAATACTACATTAGTATTCATTCATTGTACATTCTAAATATCCATTTAGTAGGTTAAAATATTCTACATTCATCTGCCTCACCCCGACCCCTGCCCTGGAATTATTTGTATGGATAGTTACAAGGCACACAGACTGGTTTTAAGCCTCATTTTATTATTTTGCATGCAGTGAAACATATACATGGGTTTAGGACTGTGATAAGTGATACACAGTTCTCAACTCAGCCTCCCTCCCACCTCTGAGTGGTGGCCTTGCCTCACACTTCATTGGGAAAAGGGGAGAGGGCAGCTTATTCATGTCTCCACCACCCTGGCCACCGATCTGCTGGGGCCTGTGTCCAGCACTCATGCTTCCCTCCAGCCCCTCCTACGCCTGTCAAAGGCCAGCCCCTCCTTCCACTCATATGGAAGATCACATCTTTCTCCTCCTGAAAGACTGCCCTCCTGCCTGGATTACCAACCTTGTACCCTGTATTGAACCACTCCTGCCAATGTCTTAACAAGATCAAGAGCTCTGGGGTGGGGGCGGGGCTCTCACTGGGCCCTCTGGCCTCTGCTTTACCGCTTCCCTGTGGCAGACTTCTCTAAAGAGTCACCTAAGGTTGCCCTCCTCTTTTACTCCCCAGCTCACTGCAGAATGGCTTCCCCTCTGCCACTCTATCGAAGCTGCTTTTCTTAGGGTCTCTACTGACTCCCCTATGGCCAAATCCAATGGCCACTCTTCGTTTTCCATCTTTCTCAGCTTGTGAGGATCCGCTCCCTCTTCCTTGAGACAGTCTTCCCTCGCGGCTTCTGTGATGCACCCCAGTCTCCTCTGCCATCTCTTTCATCCCTGTAGGGTGTCTCCGCGTTTGGACTGGGTCCCGTTCCCCTTTCTGTCTGCCCTCTCCCACATGTGAGTGCATGCAGTCCCATGGCTGTAAAGATTATTTCTATGCTCATGATTTCTGAGTTCTGCATTTATCCCAGACTCTCTGGCTGCCTAACTGAACTGGATGACTTTCCCACTGGAAGCTCAAACACGACCAGTGCAAAACCAAGCTCTGTACCACTCCCTTGCCGTGAAACAAATAAACCCAACAGAAACCTAGCATAGTCAATAGTACCACAATCGAGCCAGGTCAGAAATCGGGAGTTATCCTTGATTCTTTTTCTCCTAGCCCCCTAATCACCAAGCCCTATTGTAGAAACAGAGGAAGGACATTTGAGTCACTCTTCTTCCCACCACATTGGCTGTCACTGTCCTGGTCTGGGCCACCATCGTCTCTCCAGGCATGGCAGCTGTGTCCTGGCAGTCCTGCCATGTCTATCCCTGCTCTCCAACAGCCTGTTTTCCACCCAGCTAGCTTTTAAAAAATATACTAGTCCCCACTCTTTGCAGTGTCCCTTCACACTATGATAAAATCCCGACTGCTTGCTGTGGTGCCATGCAGCTGCACACACACTGTGTGTGCCTGCCTCCCCTCCCTCATGCTGTGCAGCCCTCTGTCTCCTGCAAACTCAGCCACCATCCAGGCCTCTCTTCAGTGCCTCCAGCCCACCTTTACATGTGCCATCCCCTCTGCCAGGCACGTCCTCCTCCTCCAGCACTTCCTGGACCAAGTCCTTCCTAGTCTTTATGCATCGTGCATTCCTGTATGCATTTATGATTGGAGGAGGGCCTCTCATCTCTGTAGTGAAGGGACCAGTGGTTTGGTTATTGTTTTCCAATACATTACAGACCAATAATACACAATAAAAACAGATTCTAGATAAAATGAAAAGACAAACACATAATACAAGTCCCATTTTTAACTATCAGATTCAACTGTAGTCAAATTGCATTATTTAAATGTAATTTAGTTATTGAAAATATCTATCAAAATAGAAATTGAAAACACATGGATGTTGTGACAAGGTCAAATTGATTTCTCTATTTATTTGTCATGGATTTGTAGCCAACAGTTGGTGTACCAGTAGGGTGCACCAGTGGTCTATGGACCCCACCGTGAATAGGGCTGTTCTAGATTTCAGTTTAAAAGTCATCTATTTAGGGGCTTTCCTGGACAGCTCATCTAAAGCAGAGTCTTGCACGCACACCTAATGCTGTTAGTCTCTCTTCTGTACCTCCTATTGGTCTCCAGTGTGGCACAGAGAATTTGTGATTAGATGTAACGTGAGCAGTTTCTTATCTTGAAATCAGTCTGTTGCTTAGCTGATAAGTAATTTCTTCCACCTCTCTGACCACCCATATTCCCTGTTGAAGGTACTTTGGGCACCTGCCTATGATTGCGGGGAAAGAGCAATTCCCTACCACCCTCCATCAGAAAACAACACCCAAGTCTACACCAAGACTCAAGCAGATTTTAGTCACCAGTTCTCAGTGGTAGAATCCAATCTGTAGCATCAGGGTGGGGTTGGAGACTCAGCAGGGTCCCTGCATTATCTACAACCAAGACCATGAGACATCCCCACATGACCTGCCCTCTCTTGATAGAGACTGTTCCACCCACAGACTCTCCGGAGTTCTTTCTGTTTATTTTCTCTTTTCCATTGCTCCCCAGCTGCACTGGCCCCTTGAAGTCTCACCTCTCACCTTCCCTAGGCCCGGGCCCTTTTCCTGGCCTCCTCTTGTGTCTGGAGACTCCCACATGGGGTGCACATGGCAGCTGTTCTCTCTGGCCCATCTCCACTGCAGAGGAAGCAAGGTGGGCTGGCCTTTAGTTTTTTAAACCTACTGACTCCTGGTTATCTAATCTGCTAGTAGCAGCATATACTTTGGATCTTACTGTGCATAAAAGAACATCTACCTCCTTTTGGTCCAGGTGCCTTCCAAACCCCGATGGGAGATGTGGTGCCCGAGAGCTCCATCCCAACTCCTGTGTGTGTGAGATTGTGCTATTAATGTTTTTCTCAGCAGATAGAGGAGAAGGCCTATCCAGCCACGTAAATATCTATGTGTTTAGTTATTTGTCATCTGAGGATGGGACTGAGGTAGTATCTGTGGTTGTCAAAAAATATTTGTTAAATAAGTGAATTTTAAAACGAGTGAAAGAACATAATTACTATACTTAGATAAGCGAATAAAGAGGATCTTATTTCAGAAAGTCCAAAATGCAAATTGTCCAAGCATAACAGTCTCCCTTATCTATGCTGGAGGAGGTGCCATAGTGCTGATAACACAAAGCAGGAAGAGACAATGGAGGAATTCTTTCTTTCTTTCTTTCTACTTAGTGCATCAGCCTTGCTTTCTAGCTTCATTGTGCTTTGGGCAATAGGATTAGTTGCCCTTCCCTGAGCTCAGACAGTGTCGATGGGGGCCTGGATGTACCTAAAGACAGGAGAGAAGTGTTTGAGATTTATTTGCCTGTAAGCAAATGAAAATGCTCCAGCCACATGCTGGTAGTGGAGACAGCATGGGCTTCTGCAGCTGACACCCCCAAATCACAAGGTGGCCTTTGCCGCCTGGCCCTGTAGGCCCTCTGAGCCACCCACCTTCAGTGTTGTGAACAGCACTCACCAAAAGGGGCCAGGAGTCACCTGCAGAAAAAAATCAGAGCTGGACAGATAGAAGGGTGACTTCAGTGGGAGAAAGTGGCTCTGAGTCCCCTGCCAGTGCACAGGGAGGCTGGGTGACTCTGTCCCCAGGAAGCCCCATCTCTCCAAAGGATGGTGTAGTTCACCTCCCAGAATAAGCCAGCCAGGGTCATCCAGGGCAAGGCAGGCAGCCCAGCCCTGCTTCCTTAAACCCGTGGGGCTGATGTGCCTCGCAGGCCTCCTTGGAGCAAGGCAGCTTCTGTCTCGCTGAGAAGATCCTGTGGCGTCTCCATGTGGGAATGGTCACGGAGCTGGCCATTGTGCTCCAGGGAGGAGCCCGTTGCAGGGTTCCCTGTGGCCACTGTCACCAGGCTGCCCATGATGGGGAGCATCTGGCCAGGGGGACACTTTTCTAGCTCACACACTTAATTGGACCACACCATGGGACGAGGAGAGGATCTGCCTTCGGTCGCATCTCTATTGAGACAGAGAAGCAGCAGGGTCAGACACTTTTGCCTAGGCTAAAAGTGGGATGTGAGGAATTTGGGGACTCAGACAACTGGAAGATGCTTTCTTTTCCCCACACTTTCCAGCGGCTTCACCATGTGGCAGGGTCGGGGTCATGGATCCCCTTCCCAGAAAACAAACCAATATTGGTACCTGATGTGAGCCTCCCTTAGCAAGCCACTGGCTCAGGCTCTTAGCTCATGCAGCCCTCACAACAGCTCTAGTGAGTGGATATTATTTTCTTCATCAGACAGATGGGGAAACTGAGTGAGAGGAGGTAACTAACATGCCTGTGATTATTCAGCCAATGAGTGGCAGAGCTGGGCTTCAAACCCTGACTCATCTGCCTCCCAGTCACTACCAGGCATCCTGCCAGGTGGACAGGGATGGGCCTGGGCCAGGTTTGAAAGTGAGGAACAAGTAGAAATTCCAAGGGGTGATTCCAGGGACATCGGGAGCATAGCAAGGGTGGGGCAGTAGAGGATTTGGGGTTGTTCCAATGGCTTGGAGATGCTGCTATTATTTCCTGGGCAGGCAGAGGTGTTGTTAAACCCCCACAGCATGCTGGACACTGGACAGTCCCACACAAGAAATGAGTGCCTGGCCCAAATGCCACCATACCACCAGAGAAGCTCTGCAGGCTAAAACACTTATGTTTACTTTTTCTGGGTTCATTGAGATGCTGCGTAATATTAAGAAAGAAGTCGGCCGGACGCGGTGGCTCATGCCTGTAATCCCAGCACTTTGGGAGGCCGAGGCGGGTGGACCACGAGGTCAGGAGATTGAGACCATCCTGGCTAACACCGTGAAACCCCGTCTCTGCTAAAAATACAAAAAATTAGCCAGGCGTGGTGGCGGGCGCCTCTGGTCCCAGCTACTCAGGAGGCTGAGACAGGAGAATGGCATGAACCTAGGAGGTGGAACTTGCAGTGAGCCGAGATGGCGCCACTGCACTCCAGCCTGGGCGACGAGCAAGACTCCATCTCAAAAAAAAAAAAAAAAGTCTAATTTTGGCTGGATTCAGTGGCTCGTGCCTGTAATCCCAGCATTTTGGGAGGCCAAGGTGGGTGGATCTCTTGAGTCTAGGAGTTCAAGACCAGGCTGAGCATCATGGTGAAACCCTGTCTCTACAAAAAATACAAAAATTAGCTGGGCATAATGGTGTGTGCTTGTAATCCCAGCTACTTGGGAGGCTGAGCTGGGAGGATCACTTGAGCCCAGGAGGTTGAGGCTGCAGTGAGCCGTGGTCATACCACTGTGTTCCAGCCTGAGTGACAGCAAGGTCCTGTCTCATACTTACATACATACATACATACTCTGATTATTACTAGCTTCCCAGGCCCCTGTAAAAGGGAGGTGGTAGGATTGTCTTCCCCAAGAAGACTAAGGAACAAGTTTCCAGGACTCTGAAAGGCATTCCTTTCTTTGATAGTGGATGGCAGTCACTTCTCAATTGCTGCTCAGACACAGAGCAGCCAGGCAAGCACTTAGCTCTTAAGTCAGAGATTGACTCAGGCCCCGTCCAGAGAGGACTGCTTGTCCACAACCATCGCTGGTCTAAAAACTTCAGTAACCCCTTGAAAAGCCTTTGGGGGGAATTTCAGTTTCTGGTTCTGCATGTAAGGAGTTCGGAAGTCACCAGTCTGTCCTAACAATGAGTAAAAAACTGAAGAGACTGAAAAATCAAGAACTCTTCAGGGATCCATCGGAGAAGTAAGGTCACAGGGCAAACTGCTGCTCTCAGTATGGAGAGACAGAAAAGCACGGAGAGTCACGGCTTACCTGAGCAGAGATTCACAGGTGAAAACCACCAAGGGAAACTAGACAGTGATTGGGGAAGGTGTAAGAAACCTGACTGTAATTGATGAATTGTTGCAGCCTCAGTGTGGCCAACTCTAGAAGTAAAAGCTCTAGGGGGACCCAGTCATGGGGGATCCCCATACTATGTGAGTTTTACCTCCAGGAGCTCTACCAGGTTCTCACAGTAAACATTTTTCTCACACAGAAATCCCCTTGTGCTTCTGGCAGGGGGAGGAGAACGAGCCATTTTGAATTACGCTGGAGCAGTCTGTTCTTAACATGGTCTGTCCCGCAGAGAAACTTGCTAACTGCAGCCAAAACTGCTGCGGTGTTATCAGAGCCTAACTGACCTGGAGGAAGGGAATACCCAACTCCTGCCCCCTCTAGCCATCCTGTACCACCTAAGGCAGTGAAGAAAAACAAAACAAAACTGAGAAGCACTTGTGAAGCTCACGGTGCAGAGGCTCCGGCTCACTGAAAGACTGAGACCCACTCTTATGACCACAGAGTGCTTCTCCTTCCCCTGCATGGCACCACCACATTACCAAAAGCCTCCTTACAGCAGTCCCCTTTACCTGGTACACCTTGTCCAGTTATCAAGAAGAAACTACAAGAGATATTAAAAGGCAAAAAACACAATTTGAAGAGACAGAAAGCATCAGAAGCAGACATGACAGGAATGTTGGGATTCGCAAATGGTGGATTTAAAACAACTATAATTAATATGCTAAGGGCTCTAATGGAGGAAATATTCAGCATGTATGAAAAAATGGGCAATGTAAACAGAAAGATGGAAATCCTAAGAAAGAGTCAAAAAGAAATGCTAGATATCAAAAACACTGTAATGGAAACAAAGAATGCCTTTGATGGGCTTATTAGTGGACTGGACATGGCTGAGTAAAGAATCTCTGAGCTTGAGGATATGTTAGTAGAATCCTCCTAAACTGAAAAGCAGAGAGAACAAAGACTGAAAAAAAACAAAAAAAAACAAACAAAAAAAAAACCCAGAATATCCAAGGACAGTGGGACAACTACCAAAGGTGAAACATATGTGTAATGGGCATACCAGAAAGAGAGAAAGAAAAGGAAGAAATAGGTGAAACAGTAATGACTGAGGATTTCCTCAAATTGATGTCAGACACCAAACCACAAATCAAGGAAGCTCTGAAAACCAGACAGGATACATGCAAAACAAACAAACAAACAAAAAAGCAAAAAAAAAAAAACTAAACTGCAACCAGAAATATCATTTTCAAACTACAGAAAACTCAAAATTAAAAAATTCTGAAAGAAGCCAAAGGAAAAACACCTTACTTATAGAGGAACAAAGGTAAGAATTATATCTGACTTCTCAGAAACCATGCAAGCAAGAAAAGAGAGGAATGAAACATTTAAAGTGTTGAGAGAAAAAAAACCACCAACCTAGAATTCTATAGCCCGCAAAAATGAACGTTCAGAAGCGAAGGAGAAAGGAAGACTTTTTTAGGCCAACAAAAGTGTAGAAAGTTTGTTGCCAGTAGGCCTTGCAAGAAATGTTAAAAGAAGTTCTTTAGAGATAAAGAAAGTAATATAGGTCAGAAAGTTGGGTCTACGTAAAGAAAGGAAGAACACTGAAGAAGGAATGAGTGAAGGTAAAATTAAAACTTTTTCTTTTTCTTGATTGATCTAGTAGATAACAGTTTATTCAAAATAATAATATCAAAACAATAGTAACAATGTAATTGATTACATATACTTAGGTATATTACACACACACACACCACACACACACATATATATGCTTATATATAAGTGACATGAATGACAGCAATGATACAAGGGATGGAAAAGAGGACAAATTAGGATCACTTTGTAATTATAAGGTACTCATACTACCTGCAAAGTGGCATTGTGACATTTGAAAGTGGACTTGGATTCATTGTAAATGTTAATTGCAAACTGTGGTTGTTAAAGGCAACCACTAAAAAAAGTTTAAAAAGAAGTATAACTGATATGCTAAGACAGGAGAGAAAATGTAATCAGATAAAATGCTCAATTAAAACCAAAAAGAAATGCTGGAAGTGGAAGAAAACGTGGAAGATAACAATAGCAACAAAAAACAAAGGCATCAAACAAAAAAACAATAAAAAATATGGCAGATAACTCAACTATATCAATAACCACTTTGAATGTCAATGGTCTAAATGCACCAATTAAAAGACAGAGATGGTCAGAGTCGATTTTTTTAAATGATCCAACTGTCTGTTTTTTACAAGAAACCCATTTTAAATATGAAGACAAATTAATATAAAATAAAAGAAAGTATATGGAAAAAATGTACCCTGCTAACAGTAATTAGAAGAAAGGAAGAGTAACTACTGTATATTTATTCCAAACAGAATAGATTTTATAGCAAGGAAAGTTATCAATGATAAAGAAGAGCATTACATAAAAACAAAGGGGTCAATTCCCCAAGAATACCTAACAATCTTTAATGTGTATGCATTTAACAGAATATCCAACTACATGAGGCAAAAATTGATAGACCTGCAGGGAGAAGTAGATAAATCCACTATTAGAGATTAACACACCTTTATTGGAAATGGACATATCCAGCAGGCAGAAAATCAGTAAGGACATAATTGATTTCAGCACCATCAATCATCAAACAATAATTGACATACATAGACTACTTCATTTAACAACAGCAGAAAACACATTCTTCTAAGTCCATATGGAACACTCACCAAGATAGCCCACATTCTGAGCATAAAACATACCTTAACAAATTTAAAAGAATGGAAATAATACAATGTCTGCTTGTAGACCACAGTAGAATTAAACAGAAATCAACACCAGAAAGATGATAGGAAAATCTCAAAATGCAAACAGTGTACTTCTGAATAACATGAGTCAAAGAAGAAATCACAGAGAAATTTAAAAAATATTTTTAACTAAATGAAATGAAAACACAACTTATCAACATTTGTGGGATGCAGCGAAAGTAGTGCCTAAATGAAAATTTCTAGCATTGAATGCGTATGTTAGAAAAGAAGAAAGATCTAAAATGAATAATCTAACTTTTTACCTTAGGAAACTAGTAAAAGAAGAGAAAATTAGATACAAAGTAAGCAGAAAAAAGAAATAAGAATTAGAGCAGGAATCAATGAAGTTGAAAACAGGAACTCAATAGAGAGAATCAACAAAACTAAAAGCTGGTTATTTGAAAAGATTAATAAAATCAATAAACCACTAACCAGGCTAACTAAGTAAAAAGAGAAAGAACATAAATTACTAATATCAGAAATGAAAGAGTGGACATCACTACAGATCTCATGGTCATTAGAAGGATAATAAAGGAATGCTGTGAACAACTGTATGCTCACATATTTGATAACCTAGATGAAATGGGCCAAGTCCTTGAAAGACACAATCTGCCAAAACTCACACAAGAAGAAACAGACAATCTGAATAGGCCTATATCTATTTTAAAGGTTGAATCAATAATTAATAACTTTTCCAAACGGAAAGCACTAGGCCTAGATGTATTTGCTGGTGAATTCTACCAAACATATAAGGAAGACATTATACCAATTCTTTATAATCTCTTTTGGAGGATAGAAGCAGAAGGAGTACTTCCTGACTCATTCTGTGAGGCCAGCATTACTCTAATACCAAAACCAGACAAAGGCATTACAAGAAAAGAAAACTACAGATCAATATCTTTCATGAACATAGATGCAAAAATCCTCAACAAAATGTTAGCAAATCCAATCCAATAAAGTATTAAAAAATTATACACCATGACCAAGTGGAATTTATCCCAGATATGCAAGGCTGGTTCAGCATTTAAAAATCAATTAATGCAATTCATCACAACAACTGACTAAAAAAGAAAAATCATTTCAATAGATACAGAAAAGGCATTTGACAAAATCCCAAACCAATTTATGATTTAAAAAAAACTCTCAGTAAACTAGAAATAAAGGGCAACATCCTCAACTGTATAAAAAATATCTACAAAAAACCTACAGCTAACACCATACTTAATGAAGAGAAACTAGAAGCTTTCCCATAAGATCAGGGACAAGGCAAGGATGTTCTCTGTCACCACTCCTTTTCAACATCATACTGGAAGTTCCAGTTAGTGCAATAAGTCAAGAGAGGGAAATTAAAGGTATGCAGATTGGAAAGAAAGAAGTAAAACTATCTTTTTCACAGGTGACATGATCATCTATGTAAGAAATCCAAAATAATTAATCAAAAAACCCTCCAATAACTAACAAACAATTATAGCAAGGTTGCAGGATACAAAGTTAGTATACAAAGATTAATCACATTCCTATATACTAGCAATGAACAAGTGGAATTTGAAATTAAAAACACGATACCATTTACATTAGCTGCCCCTAAAATGAAATGCTTAGACACAAATCTAACAAAATATGTACAAGATCTATCTGAGGAAATCTACAAAACTCTTATGGAAGAAATCAAAGAACTAAATAAATGGAGAGATAGTCCATGTTCATGGATAGGAATGCTCAATATTGTCCAGATGTTCGTTCTTCCCAACTTGCTCTATAGATTCAATGTACTCCTAATCAAAATTCCAGCAAGTTATTTTTTGGTATTATTAAACTAATTCTAAAGTTTATATGGGGAAGCAAAAAACTGAGAATAGCCAACACAATATTAGAGGAGAACAAAGTGGGAGGACTGACATTGCCTGACCTCAAGACATACCATAATGCTTCAGTAATCAAGACAGTGTGGTATTAGTGAAATAATCGACAAATAGATCAATGGAACAGAATAGAGAGCCCAGAAGTAGACTTACATAAATATGGTCAACTGATATTTGGCACAGGATCAAAGGCAATATAATGTAACAAGATAGACTTTTCAACAAATAATGCTGGAACTATTGGGCACCCATATACAAAAAAAAAAAAAAAAAAAAAGCTAAACACAGACCTTACACTCTTCCATAAAATTAACTCACAATAGCTCATATACCTAAATGTAAAATGCAAAACTGTAAAACTCTTGGAGTATAACATGGGAGAAAATCCAGATGACCTTGTGTATGGCGATGTCTTTTTAGATACAACACCAATGGCATGACGTGTGAAAGAAATAATTGATAAGTTGGACTTCGTTAAAATTAACAACTTCTGTTCTGCAAAAGACAATGTTAACAGAATGAGAAGACAAGCCACATACTTGTAGAAAATATTTGCAAAAGGCACATCTGATAAAGGACTGTTATCCAAATATACAAGGAACTATTAAAAGTCTACAACAAGAGCACAAACAACCTGATTTAAAAATGTTCCAAAGACCTTAACACCGTAGAAGATATACAGATGACAAACAGCATATGAAAAGATGCTTCATGTCATATGTCATCAGGAAATGCAAATTAAACAAGAGAGATCACTACTTACCTATTAAAGTGACCAAAATCTGGAACACGTACAAACCAAATGCTAAAGAGGATGTGGAGCAACAGGAACTGTCATTTGTTGCTGGCAGGAATGCAAAGGGATATAACCACTTTGGAAGACAGTTTGGTGGCTTCTTACAAAACGAAACATACTCTTGTATGATCTGCCAATCTTTCTCCTTGATATTTACGCAAAGAAACTGAAAACTTATGTCCACAGCAAAACCTGCACACAAACGTTATAGCAGCTTTATTCATAATTGCCAAAACTTAGAAGCAACCAAGATGTCCTTCAGTAGGTGAATGGATAAATCAACTATGATACATCCAGACAATGGAATATTATTTAGCACTAAAAAGAAATTAACATTCAAACCATGAAAAGATATGAAGGAACTTTAAATGCCTATTACTAAGTGAAAGATACCAATCTGAAAAGCCTATATACTGTCCTATTCCAACTATATGACATTTTGGAAAAGGCAAAACTGTGATGACAGCAAAACGATCAGTGATTGCCAGGATTTGGGGGTGGGTGGGGCAACGAACAGGCAGGGCACAGAGGATTGGAGGGGGGGCAGTGAAACTACTTTGCATGATACTTGAATGGTGGATACATGTCACTACACATTTATCCAAACCCATAGAATGTATGACACCAAGAGTGAACCCTGATGTAAACTCTGGACTCTAAGTGATAATGATGTGTCAATGTGGGTTCATCAGCAGTAACAAATGCACCACTCTGGTGGGGATGTGGATAATGGGGAAGGCTGTACTTGAGTGGGAGCAGGGAGTATACGGGAACTTCCTGTACCTTCTGCTCAATATTGCTGTGAACCTAAAACTGCTCTTAAAAATAAAGTCTTTATTTTTTTAGAAAGAAAAGGGCTGTAAGGTTTTTTTTTTTTCAATCAAGAGAAATAGTCTTCTTATGTTTTCATATTTACACTTCTTTTTTTCAGGAGGAAGACCTGAACATCTTTTCCCTGTCCTTTATTTCCCACACATCAGGTTGGCAGCTGCTATGCTTTATTTTTGCCCTGTGTTAAAGTCCTCTCCCACCCCAGCACCTACCTGTTCCTCAACTAGCACCACCACATCTCTGTTCTAAATGTTGTTCTCCTGCAATAAAGGACGTTTGAATTAAACATTCCATTTTTATCGTATACCGTATTTCACCGTCGTCTGCACACCTGTTAGTACATCAAGGGAAGAACCAACTGGCATTGTTTTGAAGGTGTTAGAAACGTTGACCTCTTTATTTTAGTGTGTATCTCAGAGGTGGGACTGGCAAAGCTCTATTTCACGTCACTAAGACATCCCTAAAATGTACACAGATTCTTGCGTGTGGTGTCCGTCGGGTGAAGCTATGAGGCTATGAAAAAACTATTATCACGTCTCACCTTTTTTCCCCCACTGAAAAATGAGACCAGACACAGCATGAAAATTGCAGCTCATTGACTACAGGAGAGAAGCGGACAGGGAACCGCCTCTGGTTTATTGTGAAAACTTTGACATTTCCATTCACTCAAATAGCAAATGTTTATCAAGAACCATGCTGGATACTACAGGAGTTAGAAAAACTCTAGAGACACGGCCCCCGTTCTCAAAGAGTTTACGAATCTGTACAAGTATTAGGCATATAAAATGCACAAAATGCCCGGAAACTGCAAGATCACTGCCTGTGCGCTCAGGGAAGGCTTCCCAAAGTGGCTGGTGTTTGTGTTGGAATTAAATCTGCATAGGAGGAAATAGCCAGAGGGAGGGTGAGGAAAGGACACTAAATTGAGAGGAGGCTGGACCAGGAGGGAAGGCTTATCTGGGTAAATTGCAGTCTTATAGCAGCTCCATCCAGCCCAACTCAGGCCATTCTTGGCCAACACAGGGAAGACTTCAGGTCCCATGCCTCAGCACCCCATCCTTTGGTCCTGCCTCCCCCTATCTAGCCCACCTCTGGGAAGCTCCATAAGAGACTAAATATGGTAAAAACTGGACTCTGCTGCCATTTGTGTAGGTAGGAATTTTCCACCTAGTCTGAAAAGAGCTGTTACCCTCTGTCATGAAACAAGGAGCAGAGACTTCACACTGGGACAGGAATCATCCGTTTCTGGCTGAGTGTCTGCAGAGCCTTGCTTGGATTCTGCCTGTAACTGAATGTCCAGACTCCAAGCCTCACAAAAGCCCTAACTGTTGCTAATAATGTCTAAAGTAAGAAACATTAAGAAAAATGGAGTTGCAGAAGGATCTTTTTTCATGCCACCCACAGGTTTTCCCCGGGTGTATTTTCCTTAGAACTAGCAACTGACGGGATATGAGTCACAGGCTGAGCCTAAAGGAGTTCTAAGATAAGAACGGAAAAAGTGCCATAGCCCGGTCCACTTTTACACACTGGAATTTCTAGGAACGCACAGGTTATTTGAAATGCCAGCCACGTGGCCATTGTTCACGGGGCTGTTTGCCACGTGTCTGAGGCCTCTGGGTGTGGGAGTGTGTCCGTCCGTCTGTCTGTCTGTGTGGAACTGTCTGTCTGTTAGGGAAGGTGTGGAGAGGAGGTGGTAGCAGAACTCAGTTGAGCCCCATAGTGAGAGGCTGTGTTGGGTGAGAGGTGGAAGTCCCCTAAGCCATGGGTATTTTTATATTGGGATTTTAAAATAAACCTCCCTAAAGTTTAAAATTAATAATACTTTTGTTGTTGTTTCCTTCCAAGTTAAAAGAAACGCTCCCACCCTCTACCCTCACCACACCACACGGGGCTTTCCTTTACAACAAAGCTAATGGTCTGCCGGGTGCAATCATTATAAACACTACAAGGTGTGAAGATAAATGTTTCTACTTGGGGGGAAAATGCATCTCCATTACCGGCCGATTATGACAGTCTCAGAGTTAAAGCCTCTACAATGGATGGTTTTTATCTGGCCTCTGAGAAAATGTGGTGATGAGATAGATGCGTTCACATTCTCTGAATGTTTGGGGCCTCCCTGGTGCAATCCCAGGTATCCTAATTGCATAAGGAGCCTGGTGGTGCCCCAGTATAGGAAGGGCAGCATGGGAACCCCAACAAGTTTGGACCAGTGATACTAATAGCTATTATTTCTTAAGTGCCTACTGTGTCCCTGGCATTTGTGTTATGCGGTTTTCATACATCTTCAAATCCTCGCAACAACTGGAGGAGTTGGGAATTGTTTCACTCATTAGACAGACGGGAAAGCTAAGACCCCACGAAGTCAAACAAGCTGCCTAACACCCTGAAGCTCATCAGTGGTAGAGCTGAGGTTTGAACACAAATTTGGGTAACTCCACAGCCCACGCCCCTATATGCCACTCTGTGCTGCCTGCCTTTGCTCATTAAATGATTGATCAAATGGTTGATCTGTACGGTACAGAAATTCTTGAGCACACCATGGGACCATTTGCCTCGGAGTGAATGCAGCGATTTGAACAGTCGTTCATTCTTTAGGCCCAGTGAGAAAAAAATGCTGCTGATAACAAACTTGCATACATTTATGTGGGCTCTTTTATGACGTTTTCTGTGCTTTGAGAACAGTTTTGGTAATTTTCTAATCCTACAGTGGCCCTCAGGGGCTTGTTTAGAGAGCCTTTGAGGAGAAGTGCCTTCCTGCTCTGTGTACGTTTTTCTGTTTCATAAAAATGTTAGATATTTAAGGTGTACAACATGATGTTTTGAGATACATCTACACAGTGAAATGATTAATACAGTCAAGTAACTTAACATAATCCATTTCCTGAAATCTACTCTGTTAGTGAATTTCCAGTGTATAATACAGTATTATTAACTGGAGTCTGGATACTATACATCAGAGCTCTGGACTTCATCCTATGGAACTGCACCCTTTTACCCTTTGACCTACATCTTCTGATTTCCTCCACCTCCCCAACCCTGGTAACCACTGTTCTGCTCCCCATTTTTATGTATTCAACTTTTTTAGATTTCACATATAAGTGAAATCGTGCAGTATCTGTCTTTCTGTGCTTGGTTCATTTCACTTAGCAGAATGTCCTCCAGGTTTATCCATTGTGTCCTAAATGGCAGGATTTCCTTCTTTTTTAAGGCTGAATAATATTCTGTGGTGTATATTGCCCATATTTTCTTTATCCATTCATCTGTCAATGGACACTTGCCATACCCTTGACCACAGAAAGGGGCTCCTGTCCCAGAGAAGATGCCGCTCCTGAGCGTACAGCAGTGCTGGGGAACCCTTCAGCAGTGCAGGGAAGGGGGTCCCCAGGCAGTCCTGGGGCCACTGGAGACCCCTTCCTTGTGTTCTCCCAATAATTGAGTAGAGGAGAAGCAGCATGGAGGAGGGCCTCCGAGGAGAGAAGAGCCCTTACTGCCACATCCCTGGATCTCCCAGAACCAGTTCAACAACACTGCCAGTGCCTTTTTCTCTCTTCCTCTTCCTCATCAGCTGTCCTTCCCTTTGCTTCCTTCTGCTTTATTTCCTGGGGATGCTGCCAGAGCACCCTGGTGGCAGCAAATTTGAAAAGAGCCCCTGTTTGTGGAAATGCAAGTGGTTATGTGACTACATTTGCCAGCCCAGGAGATACCCTGGGGCCGGGCAACAGAAAGCTCCTGGGCCTCAGAGTTAGAGTTCAAAGCCTATCTCTGCCAGTGTCCACCTGTGGGATCCGCACAGCAGCCACCTGACAACCACCATTTACTGAGCACACCCTGGGCCTGCCAGCCTCAGATCTCCCCTGGACCTTCCCTGCACTGCACCAGATCTAGACAGGCTGTCCGCCACAGACCCGTTTCCCAGATCCGCTTGGCACCTGGCTCCCCACTGGCTTTGTCCAGAGGGAGCCTGGACGGTGGGCAGGTGGAGGACCAGGCTACTTCTCCCTGACTGTGGACAGACCTCCATGGTTCCACCTTCCACTAGGGACCCCAGCAACAAGACCCCGTCATCCCACCAGCCCAGGAGTGGTAGTGTCTTCCTACTCTTACTAATCTCAGGGTGTACCTGCTGGCTTCTCCACTTTGCCATCACCTTGTTAAATTCCATCTTTTTAGATACTCGAGTCCTGGTTTTCCCTGAACAATCACAGTTTATCAGCCCTGAACTAAGCCCTCACCAGCATTTCTCAAAATAGCCCTCAGAGACTCTTGTACAGCTGAGGACCCTGAAGCTCAGAGATGAGCAGGGATTGGTTTAGGGTCACTCAGCTGGTGAGTAGTTCAGCTGGAATTCAGACCTAGGTCTGTCTAGAGCATGTCTGGACTTCTACTCACTACTCTAGTTGCTTCTGTGAGTTTCTGTTTCCCCTTCTCTGAAAGAACCAACAAGATCTACACTGCAGTGTTTTGTTTGCAGGACTAGAGAGAGTGCCTGTAGCGTGCCTCTGACCCTGCTTCACACACCTCGGGACACCCCCAGCAGAGTGGCCTGCTCTGCAGGGAGGGCCATCTTGTTATCCAGCCTCAGTGGGCACCCACTGCTGCCAGTGAGTAGTTTCAGTGGCCAGTGTGGAGAGGGCACCTATTCTAGCCTGTATGGTGGGCAGTGCCTGTTCTGCACTGGCCAGGGTGTTTGGTTACCCCAAGGAAGGGAATCAAAAGTTAACTCTTTTTGGTTTTGGTTGTTTTTTTGTTTGTTTGTTTGTTTTTGGCCAAAGTTCTTACTGGTTTCCATGAGTGTGGGTTTGAAGCTGGCATTGGTAGAATCTGTGGTTTGACTGTTTTTTTAAGAATGTTTAAGCGGCGGCACTGTTTATTTCTCAGTCCTCATCCAAGAAAGAGCTCCTTGTGGCATAAAAGGCACCCAACTCCCACTGAAGCCGTCTTTCTGGGACAGAGATGGAACCATTCTTACCTCGCAACCTAGAATGCAGTACCAAGATAGGACACTAAAAACAACTTTTTCTTCCCCTAACGTGATGGAATATTCAAGTCAGAACCCTAAGGCATCATCCTAGAATAGAATAAGCTTCCATTTGACAGAGGAGAAAAATCAAGGCTCAAAGAGGTTAAGGGATCTGCTTAAGGTCATGCAGTGTGGTGTGGTGGCAGAACCAAGCCTCATGCCTAAAGCACCTAACTCTGGTTACCATGGCTCTGCAGGCAGAGCTAGAAGAACTGCTGCATGTTCGTCATTGGCCAAGTCTCAGCAGGGCTGTAGGGGATCAGGTTAGGGACACTGCCCTGGATTTTAATAGACCCAAATTACTACTGTCGTCACAGAAACAGGCTTGGGATAACTTTGCCTTTCAGTAAAGATTTTGTCCAGAAATATCTTAATTTTATTTACTAGGTTATCTGGCACATAATAGCATGCATTATTAATAGAGTAGCTTAATACTCTCTATTGAATAGGCATACTCTTTGCATTGTAAAATGAACCTCTCTTTTATGAGGTACTTCACAATGCCATGTCACAAAAGCACGTGCTCAGAATATTACAGCAGGCTTCCATTCCACCTTCCATGAAATACTAAAAAAGAGATCATCTCTAGTGCAACTCAGTAGCCTCGTGATTAATCCATAAGCACATCTTTAACTGAGTTCTCCTAGGCCATTCTTTGTCTTAAGGGCTTCAGACAAAGGTGAGCATGTGGTTCTCAAACTCTTATTCTCCCCTACTGCCCAAGTTTGTCCACTGCCTCCAATGGTGAGTCACGGAGATTTCGTCTGCCATCCGCGGCCTTGTGAACGCTACAACCACGGAACCGTGGTGGAGTTTTACTGTGATCCTGGCTACAGCCTCACCAGCGACTACAAGTATATCACCTGCCAGTATGGAGAGTGGTTTCCTTCCTATCAAGTCTACTGCATCAAATCAGGTAAGTCTGAAGGTCTCGCCCTGGATGATGATGGACCCTCCTTGGACCATCTGCACATAGTGGGCGGTGGTTATGTACCAAGCTGTATCTCTCCTCCCACGCCCAGTGTCAGGAACAGAATATTGAAACATATCATTGCGGGTCGATGGGGCTGCTGTTGGGCTCTGTGCCAGATGCTTATAGGTCCTGTTCAGAGGGTCGGGGTCAAGAGTATTAACCTGTCTGCTGGAGGTCCTTCCATGGAGGCTAGGGGTCTAGGGACCCTGTTCAGAGGGTCAGGAGTATTAACCTGCCATTCCCAGGTTAAAATGCTGACCCTCTGAACAGGGTCCCTAGACCCCTAGCCTCCATGGAAGGACCTCCAGCCTCTGCACTCTTTTTTCTCCCAGCCTTATCCCTTTCCACTGGTAAGGACACAGGCCTATGGGTGTGACCAGAATTACATGCATTGCCCTGGACCGAAGCGATACATAACTTTACCTTTCTCTTCCATTCAAGGATGCATATCAGAATACAAATGATACTGTGGGTAACACCTGATCTCACTTATAAAACTATAGGCCATTTGCAAGCTTCAGGGCTTCATAGTTAAAAGCAAATGACTTACTTGCAAACCACCTTCCCCACTGGCCTCAGTGCACCCGGGCAGTGACCACAGGATAGAGATTGGGGCGCCAGCATACACCCACTGTCTCCTTCCCACTCTCCCCAGCCCTTTCCAGGCTGGGGATGCTGTCCTGAGCAGTGCTGATGACTGCATGCGTCTCCCCTGGACACAAGGAAGCGTTTGTTAATGCCAGGTCTCTGGAGGTGCACACATGTTCCTGTGAGCCAGCGAGGGGAGAAGTGCAGAGAGAGTGTCTAAGAGGGTGGGCATGACAAGGCAGGGAGGTGTCTAGGAGACAGACAGGGTGGACTGTGCCCAAAGGATAAGAATCTCTTCTGGAAGGGTCTGCTTCTGCTGCCCCTGACCTGGCAGGCAGTTGATAGGGCATCAGAGCTGTGGAACAGGGGTCCCCTTTACCCTCTGTTTCTTGCTTTACCCAACCCCACAGCATATCCCAGAACACTCACAAAGGGCCCAGCTTCCCACTCCCCTAGCCCTTGGTCCATTTCGGAGCAACTTCTCTAGGCAAGAGGGATGCCCACCTTTGTTCTCAAGTGGCAGATGCGTTATTTGAGCCTGTGCCAGGCCTGCGCCTGGGACTAGAATGTGAGCATGCAGGTCTGCAACCTGGCAGAGCCCATGCCGGAGACAGGTTTTTAGTGTTGGGTGGATCCTGGTGCAATTTCCATGAGCTGCAGGGGCACATGGTATCTCCGGGGAGCCCTGGGGATCAGAGGCACCTTGCGTACATCTCTTGTGCCAAATAAATCCAGCAAATGAGCCCACGGGGAACCTTGGCACCTCTCATGGTCTGGGAGCCTCACATACAGCTTTGTTCTCCCTCACGCAGAGCAAACATGGCCCAGCACCCACGAGACCCTCCTGACCACGTGGAAGATTGTGGCGTTCACAGCAACCAGTGTGCTGCTGGTGCTGCTGCTCGTCATCCTGGCCAGGATGTTCCAGACCAAGTTCAAGGCCCACTTTCCCCCCAGGTCAGTTTCATGTCTTGGCAGCTATGGCTCAAGGTCTGACTCAATGCAGCCACCCTTAGCAGCAGAGAGAATGTGATGAGTGAAAAGCTGGAGTTCCTAAGGGAAACAGGGGAGAGCAAAAACCGTGTTCTGGGATGTTTTGAGCCCCAAGCTGGAGACAGACCTCATTTTCCTCTTTCTTTCCTACCTCTCCCCCTCCTTCTTGTAGTAGACCCTTCGCAGGTGGGCATCATGGGGGGCAAGCGATGGGATCACAGGGTTAGGACTGCGGGCTGTGGACTGCTCCACCCAGGGGCACCATTCCCACCATGGTCACCCTGCATGTGGCCCTGGAGTGCGGCACCACGCAGCTCAGTTCATAGGGAGGGTAAGACGCGTACACAGCTGACTGGGACACAGGTCAGAGGTGTGTGAACAAAGGTATTAGGCATTGAGAAGCCTCAGGAAGGAAAAAAGACTTTCCTGATTCCAGGGAGAATCAGGAAAGGGCTAGTGAGAGTCTTCCATGAAGTCTGATCTGAACCCCTGAAGTGGGACATGTGGAAGGCACTTCTCCATCCTTCTTAGCTGCACCAATCAGCTCGGGTTGGTATCTTCAGCCTCAAGTCGTCATCACCAACGAGAACTGCACCAGCACCCTTAGGAACAAAGAAGAGCCACCCAGCACTACTGCTGGCCAGTCATCGTTCCTGGAGGGAGAAGTAGTTTAGAAAGCAAAAGGATAAGTTTATGAGCATTAAGAAGGGGAGGTAAGGATAGCAAAACACCGCAGAACACTAGCCAGGGGCCACTGATACAAGCTGTCTTTCCCTTGCCTTCTGTGGCCATGTCAGAGTCTTCTCATTTTAGAACCTAATGCTTCAGAAAAGGGCATTTGTTTTTTTGCCCACAGGGACAACCTAGTCCCTAGAGTCATATGTACCTGAAAAAGGGACTATTGCTCGTGGAGGAGAAGGCTCCTGGAATTAACCACTTCTCTCTTCCCTCCAGGAAAATGCAGTGTGCCTGTCACACCTTCCAGCTGTGAGAGGAGTGAAGGAAGCGGGCAGAGCTGCTGGAGACAGCACCTGCCCGCCTTCGCCCTTAACCTCACACCCCACAGGGCGGCCTTCCTCACATAGCAATTCTTCCCTGTCTGGCAGCAGACACCCCCCATGGTCACAACCTGACAGGCACATCCCTCTCTCCCTAGCCACAAATGTGTGCTAGATGTGGGTGTCACCTGCATCCCTCCCCAGGCCCAGAGGTGTGTTAGTGCCATCCTGGTGCCACAGCAAGCTCTTGCTACGATGCTGAAACCTTCCTTCCTCTCCAACCTGCTATCCACTCTCTGTCTTCCACGTTATTATATATTCATCAAGGGACCGTATCCTATCATTGAGCAATTATAGTATCTCAAGAAGGCCTAAGGATTACAAAGAGAAAGCCAACCCACAGGGCTGTGATTGATAGCGCATTCGAGTACTTTAAAAGGGCTCTCAGAGCTATTTTTCTCCATATTCTTGGAAGAAAAGTTTCCAGGATATCCACTAGGTATTAAGGTTTTTTTTAAATGTTCTCAAAACCCTTTCACACGATGTTCTTCAGCCCTTGAGTCTTTTGTCTTATATTATTCTTGAGTTGTTTTGGGAAGGTTGGCTTCAAATACATGACATGAATCCAAATACATGACCAGAATCTCAAGGGCAAACCAAGAATGGACTTTTTTTCTCCAGGTTCCACAAGAGTAGAGCCTGCAGGGATGTTGATGAGGGGTGTATGAGAGCTAAGTTGCATGGTGGGGACATGTGGAGGAGAAGCTGCCAGATCGTGGGAGCTGTAGCCTGGGTGTGGAATGTTAGGGTGAGGAATGGAGAAGAGAGGCGTCTGTTCACCCGGGCCTAGACAACATGGAGGTGCCAGGGACAGTGAGGAGGCAGGGAGTCCCAAGTGAGAAGGAGGCCAGCACAAGACAGCGAAGTGGCCAGAGAGGAAGGGAGCATCATTGTCAAGGATGCAGTAACTAGTGGTGGCTGTGGAGGGAGAGCAGTCTGGCTCAGAGCAAGCTCCTCCTTTCCTCCCACCTCCTGCCTTCTACCCGCTGAAGAGCACGATCTTGGTGGTCTCCTGCCCTCTCTGGGCAGCTTTTAAGAGCTTCGGGACAAGGAGTCCACCACCATAATCTCCAAGCCTTTGCAAGATGTTTCAAAAAGTCAGTGGACTTGAGCATTAGAGAGACACACAGCCTTTGCTTCCCCTCCACCCCCAGACATTTCATTTTCTTGGGTTTAGAGCCCCTGCCGCCAGCACTCAGAGATTCAGGGTCTGCCCACCCAGCTGGGTCTTCTCTTCCTGATATTTTACCTTTGGCCTCCTCCCTCAGCACCAGTTCCCAGCAGAGACAATAAGAAACCAAGTTCCAACCGGGCATGGTGGCTCATGTCTATAATCCCAGCACTCCAGGAGTCCAAGGCAGGTGGATCACCTGAGGTCAGGAGTTCGAGACCAGCCTAGCCAACATAGTGAAACCTTGTCTCTCCTAAAAATACAAAAATTAGCTGGGGGTGGTGGCGCATGCCTGTAATCCCAGCTACTCAGGAGGCTGAGGCAGGAGAATCGCATGAGCCCGGGAGGCGGAGGTTTCAATGAGCTGAGATTGTGCCATTGCACTCCGGCCTGGGTGACAGAGCAAGACTGCATCTCAAAAAAAAAAAAAAAAGAAACCAAGTTCCATTGGCTACTTCTTAGCCACCCTGGGTTCCTCTTGATGCCAGGAGCAGAGTGTGGGGGTCACACAGAACCCAGGCTGTGACGTCAGATGCCCCAGGCTCCAATCGGACAGTGTTGAATGTGCAGAGTACTGAGAAGCAAAGGGAGCAGGCCAGGAGCTGCGTGCGCGCCCACGCAAGGGAGCCCTGCAGATACGCAGACTCAATTTGCCGCGGCTCCTGGAGCCCTCACAGCAGCAGCCCAGGCCTTGCTTAGATGAGTGGTGGGAGGAAGGAGGTGGAGGTGAGCCTGTGCAGCTCGAACAGGGTAGTGACATGGTGCTTACAGCTTTCCTTTTCTTTCCTTCTTTCCTGAGTTTTTTGTTTGTTTGTTTGTTTCTATCTAGACTAAGATGTAGTGATTTTTATACTATAGCAGAAAACAACAAAGAAACATGATGAGCATAGGGCCAGCTAGTCCCTCTGGGCACTCAGGGTCCACAGTTACAGTTTTTTGTTTGTTTGTTTGTTTGTTTGTTTGTTTGTTTGTTTTTTAAGAGATAAGGTCTCGTTCTGTTACCCAGGCTGGAGTGCAGTGGTACGATCATGGCTCACTGCAGCCTCAAACTCCTTGGCACCAGGGATCCTCCTCCCTCAGCCTCCTGAATAGCTGGGGCTACAGGCACATGCCACCACATGTGGCTAACATTTTTATTTTTTGTATAAACAGGGTTTGACTATGTTGCCCAGGCTTCTCAAACTCCTGGGCTCAAGCAAAACCTCCCAAAATTCTGGGATTGCAGGTGTGAGTCACCACACCTGGCCTATTTTCTATACTTTTAACAGTGCTATCCCACTTTCAATCCCATCCTACAGGACACTGCGGAGGAGCGCTGGCATGCTCTGTTAGAAAGGGTTATGTTGTCCCCTGCCCCATGAGCTTATGGCCAGAAGGCCATCAAAGGAGCAAGGGAAAAGCATGAGGAGATAGGAGGACGTGAGAGAGTGACAAGAAGAAGACCTCCTCTCTCCAGAGCGTCGGCAGCCGGGATGGCAGCATCGTCTTCCAGAGGAGCCCCTGAAAGGAGGCTGGTGCTTCCATATTATCCTCCATACCAGGCTCTGCTGCCCACCGTGGGCCCTGAGGACCCCGAGTGCAGGAAAGAGCGTGGGTGGCCTCATCCCCAGGGTGGCATGGCTCTGACATGTTGGCACTTCTTTCCTTTACACAGGGGGCCTCCCCGGAGTTCCAGCAGTGACCCTGACTTTGTGGTAGTAGACGGCGTGCCTGTCATGCTCCCGTCCTATGACGAGGCTGTGAGTGGCGGCTTGAGTGCCTTAGGCCCCGGGTACCTGGCCTCTGTAGGCCAGGGCTGCCCCTTACCCGTGGACGACCAGAGCCCCCCGGCATACCCCGGCTCAGGGGACACGGACACAGGCCCAGGGGAGCCAGAAGCCTGTGACAGCGTCTCAGGCTCTTCCGAGCTGCTCCAGAGTCTGTATTCACCTCCCAGGTGCCAAGAGAGTACCCATCCTGCTTCAGACAACCCTGACACAATTGCCAGCACGGTGGAGGAGGTGGCATCCACCAGCCCAGGCATCGACATTGCAGATGGTAAGTGCTTGCCCCAAGGCCCAAGCCACACCTGCAAACACCTCCGCACCAGCATCTTCAAGCCAGCTCCTTGCTCCACACGCTCTACCCCCCAGCACAGAGTCAGATCAATCTGTTTACCTCTCACTCAGCTTAAATTGCTTCATGCTCTCTCTACATGTAGAGGCCTTGGGCAAGGCCAATTATTGTAAGGAATGATCATCATCTTGCAAGTAATGAGCCCATTAATGGAAATTTCAAGAGGCACCAAAAGGCAGTGAGCCATTCAGAGTAGAAAGGCAACAGTGGCCGGTGCTTTGTTTATGTAGTGTCCTTATGATCTGGAATGTTTTTCTTCTTTATTCCTTAATTAGGTAGGACTTCTGGAAGTGGGGTTTAGGGACAGGATGGTACATGCATGCCAGGAAGAAGGATCCAGAGGCACGCACTAGGGCCCAGCAGTGTGTTCTAGCCCCAGAGTTCTGTGTACATAGAAGTTATTTTTACCAGATGTGAAGTAAAAGATGTGTGTGTACCTGTCATAAGGAAGGGTAGATTTGTGGTAAAATAGGGAAAATGTGTCAGATTGATTAGGTCTCTGTTTCCTACAGAAGGGGAGCCCCAGTGCCACTTTGCAAATGAGAGCACTAATTTGGCTTATATTGAGAGTAAATGGCAGTAACAACATGGAAACAGAGGTCTCCTGGGCCACCACAGTGTTCCTTTTCTGTAAACCACACTGCCTTCTGTACTTGAATTTGCAACTTTCTGGCTTGTAGGACCATTAGGGCCTATGGTTAAAATCTAACATTTTATTTTTTATGAACTGGAAGTAAGATCATAATTGTTTTCTGGCAAAAAACAATTGTTACAGAAAGATGTTGTATAGGAGGTTGATTTCTTTGGTTATTAACTGGTATGTGAAACTTAACATTTTCTTCTCCTCACTGATTTGAGAAACTGTAGATATTTTAATGAGGCATATAATTCCAGATTGTCATGGTGTTTTCTGGTTATGTTAAGCTAATAACCGTCTCTTCTTTTACAGAGATTCCTCTAATGGAAGAAGATCCCTAATATGGGGCAGGATCCAGATGACTTTCCTGCTCCTTTGGGGAAAGGACCTTGTATCTTGGAGTGAGATCAGAGAAGGATAGAGCTTGGGGGCAAAATGTCTAACTTACCTACATGGGGACCGCAGTTCACATTGTGCATCTCAGGCTCCACAGTGAGGCTGACAAACTGCAATGGCAGTGCTTTTAAATGAGATTTGAGGATTCGCCAAGACCCATGGGGAACCGGGGCAGCGGAGAAGCCCTCGCGCGGTCTTGGATGGAGGTGTTAAATGTGTATCGTGCTGTGGAACATGAGACAATTCCACGCACATCCCACCGAATCATCATGCATCCCATTGGCTGACAAGTCCTCCCCGCCCCCTCTGAAAGCATGTCACGTTATGTAAATTTGCTTCTAAAACCTGCTTCCAACTGGCTCTGGACTCCAAATTTGGATGGGCCAGCCTCTGCAGAAAGTTTGTGTTGAGCTGCTGCAGGAACAGCAGAGCCTCCTGCACCCTCAGCAAGGGGGCAGCTCCCAAAGGAAAGGTCCTTGTGTGACATTTGGAGAATCTTCCTTCATCCAGACAACTCTACTCGAAGCAAGATGAAAGCAGGATGTGGCAGTTCCAGTGAGAAAGGAAAGGAAAAAGACGGGCAGACTCTGCTTTCTGGAAATTTTTTCATGAAGTAGAGCTCGTGAACTCTGTGCTGTCTTCTGGTAACATATCATCAGTGTTTGTATTCATGAGTGGCACATGGATCCATGGCATTGGGTAAATCTGGGGGGTTTTACACATGGTCAGAATGTATTTAAATACATCTCATGATGGAGACAGTAACCAAGGTAATGTTTTGTTTCAGCATTTTGAAAAGACCTAACATTTATCTCAGAATCATGAGCCTCTCTCTAGTTAACAATTGTCATTGTTCCCCCCAGCCCCAAATTCAACCATACATTTATTTTCCAAAACAGAAATTGTTTCTGTAAACATATCTCACCTTCAAAAGAAGTGTGAGGTTGGATTTTTCCCCCTTTTATTTGTCCTAAGATTCCAGAAGGCTGGCCTCCCAGCCCAGATAGCTCAGCCACCTCACCTGCCTGTCATTCCTGCATTCCTACTTTGAGGGTCTCATGGTGCCCACTGGGTGTTGTTCCTAAGAAATTGATTGATTAAAAAATTTCCCAAAGTATCCTGAAGTGTCTCTTCAAATACATGCCGATCTGTGGAGTTGATTCCTTTCCTTCCCTTGATTTTAGACAAATGTAAACAAAACTCTGATCCATAAAATTGCTATGCTGATAGAGTGGTGAGGGCTGGAAGCTTGATCAAGTCCTGTTTCTTCTTGACACAGACTGATTAAAAATTAAAAAGAAAATGACAGTTTGAAGTGTGACTTTAATAGTGCAGTAGAGTCGGGTGGGCAGGGGCAGGGTGGTGACAGTGATCATGGATGATGGGATTCAGTGTAAGATTAAGAACAAGAGATGGAAGGAGATAACACACAGACAGTGCTCACCACCTAAATAGAGGTTGTCTCAGAGACCACTGGGCAAGTGCCTCATTTTCTACCAGGCGATTCAGAAGCAGCATGAGGGGCTATCTCTGATAGTCTCCCCTACAAAGTAGACAGCAGCAACATCAAGCTGCCTGACTGGCAGACCAAGTACAGGGATGCCTCTCCAGCCCACAGCACTTGGGGAGACAGGTACTAGAGTGTCTTAGTCCACTTGTGTTGCTATAAAGAATATCTGAGGCTGGGTAATGCATAAAGAAAAAAAGTGTATTTGGCTCACAGCTCTGCAGGCTGTATAGGAAGCATGGCACCAGCATCTGCTTCTCATGAAGGCTTCAGGGTGCTTCCACTCATGGCAGAAAGGAAAGAGAGAGTTGGCATGTACAGAGATCACATGGCAGGAGGAGGCCAGAGAAAGGGGAGGGGGCCAGGCTTTTTTTAACAGCCAGCTCTTGTGGGAACTAATAGAGCAAGAATTCACTCATTACTGCAAGGCTGGCACCAAGCCATTCATGAGGGATCCTTCCCATGACCCAAACACCTCCCATTAGGCCTCACTTTCAACACTAGGGATCAAATTTCAACATGAGATTTGGAGGGATCAAACAAACCAAACTATAGAATTCTACCCCCTAGGCTTCCAAATCTCATGTGATTTTCTCAGTGCAAAATACAATCATTCGTCCCCCAAGTCTTAACTTGTTCCAGCATCAACTCAGAAGTCCATAATCTCATCTGAGACTCAAGGGAACTTCCTTATACTGTGAGCCTATAAAATCAAAATCAAGTTGTTTACTTCCAAGATACAATAGTGGGACAGACATTGGGTAAACATCCCCATTCCAAAAGGGAGAAATCAGCCAAAACAAAGGGGTAAGAGGACTCACAGAAGTTCAAAACTCAGCAAGGCAGACACTAAATCTTAAAGGTCCGAAATAATCTCCCTTGACTCCATGTCCAGCATCCTAGATGAGGGGTAAGCTCTCAAGGCTTCAGGTAGCACTGACCCCATGGCTTTGCTGGGCACAGCCCATGTGGCCATTTTTGCAGATTGGAGTCTAGTGCCTGCAGCTTTTCCAGCCTGAGGTTGCATGCTGCTGGTGGCTCTGTAATTCTGAGGTATCCATGGCAGCCTCATTCCACAGCTCCACTAGGCACTGCTCTAGCAGAGTCTCCCTGCAGGGGTTCTGCCCCTGAGGAGGGTTTCTTCCTGGGCACCCACGCTTTCCAAAACCCTCTGAAAGCTAGGAGGAAGGTGCCAAGTCTCCACCCCTCTTGCATTCTGTGCAGTTGCAGATTTAGCACCACATGGAGGCTGCCAAGGCTTACTGCTTCTATCTCTATAATAGAACCAAGCAGTACCAGGGACCCTTTGAGCCCTGGCTAGAGCCAGAATGCAGAGATGCAGGGAGAAGCAACCCAAGGTGGTGAAAGGCAGCAACATCAGGGCCCCTGTCCCCTGAAACCATTCTGTCCTCCTACGCCCCTGGGCCTGTGATGGGAAGGGCAGCCTTGAAGATTTCTGAATGCATTTGGGGCCTTTTTTCCAATTGTTTTGACTGTTAGCCCCCAGCTCCCTTTCTCCTTGCTAATCTCTCTAGCCTTGGATTATTTTCCTGAAAATGCACTTTCCTTTTCTACCATAGCCAGGCTGCAAACTTTTCAAGTTTTAATGCTCTGCTTCTCTTTTAACTACAAATTTCAACTTTAGGTCATTCCTTTGCTCTCATACCTGACCATAAACTGTTAAAAGCAGCCATGTCACTTGTTGAATGCTTTGCTGCTTAGAAATTTCTTCTGCCAGATACCCTAGGTCATCACTCTTTTTTTTCCCCCAGACAGAATCTTACTCTATTGTCCAGGCTCACTGTGTGATCTCGGACCACTGTAACCTCCATCTCATGGATTCAAGTGATTCTCAGTGATTCTCAGCCTCCTAAGTAGCTGGTATTACAGGTGTGTGCACCACCATGCCTGGCTAATTTTTGTATTTTTGGTAGAGACAGAGTTTCACCATGTTGACCAGGCTGGTCTGGAACTCCTGACCTCATGATCTGCCCACCTCAACCTCCCAAAGTGCTGAGATTACAGGTGTGAGCCACCGCGCCCAGCCAGGTCATCACTCAAATTCAGCTTTCCACAAAGCCCTAGGGCATGGACACAAGGCAGCCAAGTTATTTGCCAATTTATGACAATGCTGGCCTTTGCTCCAATTCCCAATAAGTTCCTCATTTCCATCTGAAACCTTGTCAGTATGGCCTTTACTGCCTATATTTCTAACAGCATTTTGGTCACAACAACTTAACCAATCCTTAAGAAATTTCAAACTTTCTCTTATCTTTTTCTCTTCTTCTGAGCCCTCCAAACTCTTCCAGCCTTCACCCATAACTGGGTGAAATTCCAAAGCCGCTTCTACATTTTCAGATATCTTTATAGCGATGCCCTACTCCTTGGCACCAGTTTTCTATCTTTGTCCATTTGTGTTACTATAAAGAAACATCTGAGGCTGGGTAATTTATAAAGAAAAGAGGTTTATTTGTCTCAAGTTTCTGTAGGCTGTATAGGAAGCATGGTACTGGCATCTGCATCTGGTGAGGGCCTCAGGCTGCTTCCACTCATGGCGGAAGTGAAGGGGAGCCTGCATGTGCACAGATTACATGGCGAGAGGAGGCAAGAGAGAGGGAGGGAGGTGCCAGGTTCTTTTTAACAACCAGCTCTTGGCCAGGCACAATGGCTCATGCCTGTAATCCCAACACTTTGGGAGGCCAAGACCAGCGGATCACCTGATGTTGGGAGTTGGAGAACAGCCTGACCAACATGGAGAAACCCCATCTCTACTAAAAATACAAAATTAGTAGGGCGTGGTGATGCATGCCTGTAATCCCAGCTACTCAGGAGGCTGAAGCAGGAAAATCGCTTGAACCCAGGAGGTGGAAGTTGCAGCGAGCTGAGATTGTGCCATTGCACTCCAGCCTGGGCAACAAGAGCGAAACTCCTTCTCAAAAAAAAAAAAAAAAAAACAGCTCTCATGGAAACTAACAGAGCAAGAACTCACTCATTGCAAGACTGGCAGCAGGCCATTTATGAGGGATCCACCATGTGACCCAAACACCTCCCATTAGGCCCCATTTCCAACATTGGGGATCACATTTCAACATGAGACTCAGAGAGGACCAACATCCAAACTACAGCACACTGGTGCCACATACATCAAGTTATTAGTGTCCACATTGTCCTAAAACAGAGGCTGATAGGAGGGCAGAGCCTGCTTACTTGCAGCATCAGACAGTGTCTAACCAAGTCACTGGGCCTCTGCCCTAGATCCATCTACTTTGGGGTCACATCAGAGTCTCACCCACAAATATTGTTTACAGTGGTTGTTTTTTCTCATTATAGTGCACTTACATGGCAGGAAAAAATCCTCGTGATATTCCAAACATGTCATGATCCCAATTTTCTTTTCTTTTAAAAATCCCCCGAGGCCTCCTGGATACGACTGAACAGAGCCAGCCTCTCTCACAGCGCTCAGGAATGAGGAGGTTTGGAACAGGTGGGGCTGTATTGTGTATTGTGTCTTATCAGTGTGTTGTGAGAGAACCATGCCCAGCACGGTGCTTTCTACTTTGGGAGAGGGCAAGAAGGCTGCCCCTCAGCAGTGCGTTCAAGTGGGTGCAGTGGCAAAGCCAAGGGTGTGCCATCAAGTCAGCCTGAGAGGTTCAGCTCAGTGTTGGATCCAAGGAACTGCAGAGCAGCAGTTTTCTGGCTGACTTGCTCCCCATGACAAGCACAGCAGAAGTCACAGGTGCCTTCACACTCCACTTCCATGTAGCTTTTTTTAATCGCAAGGTTGTGATTTGCCCGTGTGGAACATTTAGAGCCTTTCCCACCTAATTAGAGCCTACCCAGCAGCTGGCGCACAGCCAAAGCTGCCTGTCCTGTCCCTGCAGAAGTGTTTGCCCCCTGGCCGCACAGCAGGCCTAGGACTGTCAAATGCAAAGGCTGGTGGGCTACAGCCCTGCCAGCTCCAGGTGCCTCTCCCACTTCTTTGTTCTCTCTATGCCTGGCAGGCAGACCCCATCCCTCTCCCCTAATATGGTCCTAATCTCTAGGAATTCCTGCAGAGGCAGTGCAAAATCATGAGAGAGCGTGGGCTTTAGAACGGGCTCATTGCCTGGCTTCAAAACTTACCTCTGCTACCAGCTGGCCGTGTATCTCAATGTCTTCATGTAGAAATTAGAGAAAGTTTACTTCTGCCTTCCTCACTGGGCTTTGGCAAAGATGACAGCTAATGTAAGTCAAGCACCCAGTGCAAAGCGGGCATTTGATAAATGACAGCCGCTGCCCCGTGTGAGAGGGTGGGAGCGTTTATGTGGGTGATGAACTCCATATGCATACCAGTCACCTGTGGCCTGCCTTGGTTCCTTCCCCCTCGAATGTGTTTGCAGGTGAAGCTTATTTGGGTCTGCCCAAAGCAGACAGACTGACATGTGCTACCCCCATTCCTCTGGGTTCCTCTTCCCAGAGCCCATCCCTGGCTTCTATGTGCTGAGTTTGCCATGCAAAGGGAAGTTTTCACTCCTTGGCTCATGGGGCATTTGACCTCCTTCCAACCACAGCCCTTCTCTGCATGCTACAGAAAGTTTTGTTCAGGGAGGGGAGGACAACCTCAGAAATTCCCTCAAGGACTCTGAAGGACTCAGATTATTTCCACAGGCAACCCTGTAGATTAACACTAACCTGCTTCCCTAATTTTATCGTCTATTTTAGATTTAAAGCATAAAAGTTAATGCCCATACATTCCCAAGGCAATAAAGGGGAAAGACCACAGTAAAGACGACTGGTCTAGCAGGCAGAGCAGAGCCCCGGAGAGCAGCAGTCACTTGTCAGGGAGGGCAGACACTGAGCATGGGTGGTGTTGAAAGCATAAAACTTAATGCAGAGTGTGTGTGCATCCACCAGCTGTGCTCAGTTGCTGTAGCAGCCTTTGTACCATCTCCACACTGGGATAAAAACTAGTCATGCCTTGTTTTAAATGGCCAAGGAAGTAGTCCAGCTACCTGAATAGGAGCCATGAACCTGCCGTACTGAGAGCCTCATCCTATCCACGTGTTCAGAGCCACTGCGGCTGCCCCTGGTGCCCTGTCCCACTGGTTCTCCAGGGCCATGGGGAAAAGGAACCTAAACCACCTCTCTATGCATCTATGCAGATGCATAGAGAGGTGGGGGAAGGGGATGAGAGGGAGACTGAGGGAATTGAGACCAATATTTTCTGCTTGTAGCCTATAAGAAGTATTTATAGACCCTGTTTCAGTCAATAAATATTTATGAAGCACCTCCTCTGCACCAGGCTCTATCTGTGCTCTCCGGCCCAGTGGGAAATAAGGGCTGGTAGGCCGACAGCTACAATCGAGGGACTACAGGGCACTTGACCTAGACCTGGACTCTCAGGGAAGGCTGTCCTGGAAATGACAGCCCTGCTGGTAGCAGGCAGAGTGGGAGATGAACTGGGGGTGGAAGAGCACACATCCTGTCCCAGGGACAAAGAACAGCTGGGTGGGTGGGAAACATAGGGGTGTTCAGTGCTTCCAGGGCCTCGGGGTTGGGGATGGAGAGGAGGCTGGGTGGGGGCGGGGAGGTAGGTAGAAGGGGAGAGAGATGGGAGTGGAGAGATGAGAAGGACAGCCTGTCAAGGCCTGAGATACCATGGGAGGGGAGCTAAGTGGTTCCTCTCAGAATGAGAAGCCATTAAAAGGCTCAGGGCAGAGGAGTTACTTGGGTGAGATGGGAGAAGTGCTCAGGCTTGAGAGCTGTTTTGCAGGTCCATTCAGTCTGCAAAGCATGAGCCTAGGAGTCAGGGACAGCCCAGCCTAGCATGGGACTGCCACTGGGTCCCTGGGGGATCCCTCCAGGCCCTGTTTTCTCAGCTATGGAGTGAGAGGATGGAAGAGATGGTCTCAAAAGTCTCCCAGCTCTGGCAGGGTGGAAATTCTCTTTGCTTGCTTAAAAAATTTTTGTAATCCAGAGTCAAACATCACCCAGCTCCACTCCTGCCAGCTCTCTTAGCAGCTGCTCACTCCTTCTCCTCCACCCCTCAGCAACTGCCTTCTCCCAGCTCAGGAGCAGCCCTGTCCCAGTGCCCCCTTAGGATGGGGTCCACACTCTCAAAACTCTGAAGCCGCCCTCACCCTCTGATCACTACAAGAGACACCAGTTACAGCCATTCTGGCCTCCTGTGGCTGTGCTCGGGACCCCAATCCATTTGGTCCTTGGCCAGAAGGAGCAGATGCCAAGGCTACCCCTCCTGGAGTCCACTTGAGTATAATGACTTGAAGCAACTAAAAGCCCAAATAAATCTCTTAGATTGATTTAGCCCACAAGTTTTTAATAATTGTGTACCATTTCCCATTCTATGAAGCATGTTCATCTACGGCATACTTATTGGAGGGAAGTGGAAGAAAGTGAGCACCTTACATTTGATGTTGGCTGAGCCTGTTTCTACATCTGTCTACCTCAAGGACTGAGGAGGGCGCCCTTCTCTGTATAGTTCTCTGATTCCCATGAGTGCATCAGCAGCATTTCCCGGGTATGCTCTAGGTGCGATCACAGAGATCTCTGTATTAATATATTTTACTTTTTAGAACAATTTTAGGTTTATGGAACAATTGCTCAAAAAAATAGAGATCCCATACACCTCATCTGTCTCTTTCGCTTTCTCTCTCTGTCTCACACATGCACGCACCTTTGTTAAATTTAACATCTTGGGGGGCGGAGCAAGATGGCCGAATAGGAACAGCTCCAGTCTCCAGCTCCCAGCTCCAGTGACACAGAAGACAGGTGATTTCTGCATTATCATCTGAGGTACTGGGTTCATCTCACTGCGGAGTGCCGGACAATTGGTGCTGGTCAGCTGTCGCAGCCTGACCAGCGAGAGCTGAAGCAGGGCGCCTCACCTGGGAAGCGCAAGGGGGAAGGGAATCCCTTTTCCTAGCCAGGGGAACTGAGACACACAACACCTGGAAAATCGGGTAACCCCACCCCAATACTGCCCTTTAAGTAAACGGGCACACCAGGAGATTATATCCCACACCTGGCCGGGAGGGTCCCACGCCCAGGGAGCCTTACTCATTGCTAGCACAGCAGTCTGCAATCTAACCGCAAGGCAGCAGCAGGGCTGGGGGAGGGGCACCCGCCATTGCTGAGGCTTAAGTAGGTAAACAAAGCCCTGGGAAGATCCAACTGGGTGGAGCTCACAGCAGTTCAAGGAGGCCTGCCAGTCTCTGTAGACTCCACCTCTGGGGACAGGGCACAGCTAAACAACAACAACAACAACAACAAAAAGCAGCAGAAACCTCTGCAGACACAAGGGACTCTGTCTGACAGCTTTGAAGAGAGCAGTGGATCTCCCAACATGGAGGTTGAGATCTGAGAACGGACAGACTGCCTGCTCAAGTGGGTCCCTGACCCCTGAGTAGCCTAACTGGGAGATATCCTCCACTAGGGGCAGACCGACACCCCACACCTCACATGGTGGAGTACACCCCTGAGAGGAAGCTTCCAAAGCAAGAATCAGACAGGTACACTCGCTGTTCAGCAGTATCCTATCTTCTGCAGCCTCTGCTGCTGACACCCAGGCAAACAGGGTGTGGAGTGGACCTCAGGCAATCTCCAACAGACCTACAGCTGAGGGTCCTGACTGTTAGAAGGAAAACTAACAAACAGGAAGGACACCCACACCAAAACCCCATCAGTACGTCACCATCATCAAAGACCAGAGGCAGATAAAACCACAAAGATTGCGGGGGGCTGAGCAAGATGGCCGAATAGGAACAGCTCCAGTCTCCAACTCCCAGCGCGAGCGACACAGAAGACCGGTGATTTCTGCATTTTCAACTGAGGTACTGGGTTCATCTCATTAGGGAGTGCTGGACAATCAGTGCTGGTCAGCTGCTGCAGCCCAACCAGCGAGAGCTGAAGCAGGGCGAGGCATCACCTCACCTGGGAAGCGCAAGGGGAAAGGGAATCCCTTTTCCTAGCCAGGGGAACTGAGACACACAACACCTGGAAAATCGGGTAACTCCCACCCCAATACTGCGCTTTAAGCAAACAGGCACACCAGGAGATTCTATCCCACACCTGGCCGGGAGGGTCCCACGCCCACAGAGCCTTCCTCATTGCTAGCACAGCAGTCTGCAATCTAACTGCAAGGCAGCAGCGAGGCTGGGGGAGGGGCACCCGCAATTGCTGAGGCTTAAGTAGGTAAACAAAGCCACTGGGAAGCTCGAACTGGGTGGAGCTCACAGCAGCTCAAGGAAACCTGCCTGTCTCTGTAGACTCCACTTCTGGGGACAGGGCACAGTAAACAACAACAAAAGCCAAAAGCAGCAGAAACCTCTGCAGATGCAAACGACTCTGTCTGACAGCTTTGAAGAGAGCAGTGGATCTCCCAACACGGAGGTTGAGATCTGAGAAGGGACAGACTGCCTGCTCAAGTGGGTCCCTGACCCCTGAGTAGCCTAACTGGGAGACATCCCCCACTAGGGGCAGTCTGACACCCCACACTTCACAGGGTGGAGTACACCCCTGAGAGGAAGCCTCCAAAGCAAGAATCAGACAGGTACACTCACTGTTCAGCAATATTCTATCTTCTGCAGCCTCTGCTGCTGACACCCAGGCAAACAGGGTATGGAGTGGACCTCAAGCAATCTCCAACAGACCTACAGCTGAGGGTCCTGACTGTTAGAAGGAAAACTATCAAACAGGAAGGACACCTACACCAAAACCCCATCAGTACATCACCATCATCATCAAAGACCAGAGGCAGATAAAACCACAAAGATGGGGAAAAAGCAGGGCAGAAAAGCTGGAAATTCAAAAAATAAGAGCACATCTCCCACGGCAAAGGAGCGCAGCTCATCGCCAGCAAGGGATCAAAGCTTGACGGAGAATAACTTTGATGAGATGAGAGAAGAAGGCTTCAGTCCATCAAACTTCTCAGAGCTAAAGGAGGAATTATGTACCCAGCACAAAGAAACTAAAAATCTTGAAAAAAAAGTGGAAGAATTGATGGCTAGAGTAATTATTGCAGAGAAGGTCATAAACGAAATGAAAGAGATGAAAACCATGGCACGAGAAATATGTGACAAATGCACAAGCTTCAGTAACCGACTCGATCAACTGGAAGAAAGAGTATCAGCGATTGAGGATCAAATGAACGAAATGAAGCGAGAAGAGAAACCAAAAGAAAAAAGAAGAAAAAGAAATGAACAAAGCCTGCAAGAAGTATGGGATTATGTAAAAAGACCAAATCTACGTCTGATTGGGGTGCCTGAAAGTGAGGGGGAAAATGGAACCAAGTTGGAAAACACTCTTCAGGATATCATCCAGGAGAACTTCCCCAACCTAGTAGGGCAGGCCAACATTCAAATCCAGGAAATACAGAGAATGCCAAAAAGATACTCCTCGAGAAGAGCAACTCCAAGACACATAATTGCCAGATTCACCAAAGTTGAAATGAAGGAAAAAATCTTAAGGGCAGCCAGAGAGAAAGGTCGGGTTACCCACAAATGGAAGCCCATCAGACTAACAGCAGATCTCTCGGCAGAAACTCTACAAGCCAGAAGAGAGTGGGGGCCAATATTCAACATTCTTGAAGAAAAGAATTTTAAACCCAGAATTTCATATCCAGCCAAACTAAGTTTCATAAGTGAAGGAGAAATAAAATCCTTTACAGATAAGCAAATGCTTAGAGATTTTGTCACCACTAGGCCTGCCTTACAAGAGACCCTGAAGGAAGCACTAAACATGGAAAGGAACAACCGGTACCAGCCATTGCAAAAACATGCCAAAATGTAAAGACCATTTAGGCTAGGAAGAAACTGCATCAACTAATGAGCAAAATAACCAGTTAATATGATAATGGCAGGAACAAGTTCACACATAGCAATATTAACCTTAAAATGTAAATGGACTAAATGCTCCAATGAAAAGACACAGACTGGCAAACTGGATAAAGAGTCAAGACCCATCAGTCTGCTGTATTCAGGAGACCCATCTCACACGCAGAGACATACATAGGCTCAAAATAAAGGGATGGAGGAAGATTTACCAAGCAAATGGAGAACAAAAAAAAGCGGGGGTTGCAATACTAGTCTCTGATAAAACAGACTTTAAACCATCAAAGATCAAAAGAGACAAAGAAGGCCATTACATAATGGTAAAAGGATCAATTCAACAGGAAGAGCTAACTATCCTAAATATATATGCACCCAATACAGGAGCACCCAGATTCATAAAGCAAGTCCTTAGAGACTTACAAAGAGACTTAGACACCCATAAAATAATAATGGGAGACTTCAACACCCCACTGTCAACATTAGACAGATCAACAAGACAGAAAGTAAACAAGGATATCCAGGAATTGAACTCAGCTCTGCAGCAAGCAGACCTAAAAGACATCTATAGAACTCTCCACCCCAAATCAACAGAATATACATTCTTCTCAGCACCACATTGCACTTATTCCAAAATTGACCACATAATTGGAAGTAAAGCACTCCTCAGCAAATGTACAAGAACAGAAATTATAACAAACTGTCTCTCAGACCACAGTGCAATCAAACTAGAACTCAGGACTAAGAAACTCAATCAAAACCGCTCAACTACATGGAAACTGAACAACCTGCTCCTGAATGACTACTGGGTACATAACGAAATGAAGGCAGAAATAAAGATGTTCTTTGAAACCAATGAGAACAAAGATACAACATACCAGAATCTCTGGGACACATTTAAAGCAGTGTGTAGAGGGAAATTTATAGCACTAAATGCCCACAAGAGAAAGCTGGAAAGATCTAAAATTGACACTCTAACATCACAATTAAAAGAACTAGAGAAGCAAGAGCAAACACATTCAAAAGCTAGCAGAAGGCAGGAAATAACTAAGATCAGAGCAGAACTGAAGGAGATAGAGACACAAAAAACCCTCCAAAAAATCAATGAATCCAGGAGTTGGTTTTTTGAAAAGATCAACAAAATTGACAGACCACTAGCAAGACTAATAAAGAAGAAAAGAGAGAAGAATCAAATAGATGCAATAAAAAATGATAAAGGGGATATCACCACCAACCCCACAGAAATACAAACTACCATCAGAGAATACTATAAACACCTCTATGCAAACAAACTAGAAAATCTAGAAGAAATGGATAATTTCCTGGACACTTACACTCTTCCAAGACTAAACCAGGAAGAAGTTGAATCCCTGAATAGACCAATAGCAGGCTCTGAAATTGAGGCAATAATTAATAGCCTACCAACCAAAAAAAGTCCAGGACCAGATGGATTCACAGCTGAATTCTACCAGAGGTACAAGGAGGAGCTGGTACCATTCCTTCTGAAACTATTCCAATCAATAGAAAAAGAGGGAATCCTCCCTAACTCATTTTATGAGGCCAACATCATCCTGATACCAAAGCCTGGCAGAGACACAACAAAAAAAGAGAATTTTAGACCAATATCCCTGATGAACATCGATGCAAAAATCCTCAATAAAATACTGGCAAACTGGATTCAGCAGCACATCAAAAAGCTTATCCGCCATGATCAAGTGGGCTTCATCCCTGGGATGCAAGGCTGGTTCAACATACGCAAATCAATAAACATAATCCAGCATATAAAAAGAACCAAAGACAAGAACCACATGATTATCTCAAAAATGCAGAAAAGGCTTTTGACAAAATTCAACAGCCCTTCATGCTAAAAACGCTCAATAAATTCGGTATTGATGGAACGTACCTCAAAATAATAAGAGCTATTTATGACAAACCCACAGCCAATATCATACTGAATGGGCAAAAACTGGAAAAATTCCCTTTGAAAACTGGCACAAGACAGGGATGCCCTCTCTCACCACTCCTATTCAACATAGTGTTGGAAGTTCTGGCTAGGGCAATCAGGCAAGAGAAAGAAATCAAGGGTATTCAGTTAGGAAAAGAAGAAGTCAAATTGTCCCTCTTTGCAGATGACATGATTGTATATTTAGAAAACCCCATTGTCTCAGCCCAAAATCTCCTTAAGCTGATAAGCAACTTCAGCAAAGTCTCAGGATACAAAATTAATGTGCAAAAATCACAAGCATTCTTACACACCAGTAACAGACAAACAGAGAGCCAAATCATGAATGAACTTCCATTCACAATTGCTTCAAAGAGAATAAAATACCTAGGAATCCAACTTACAAGGGATGTAAAGGACCTCTTCAAGGAGAACTACAAACCACTGCTCAGTGAAATCAAAGAGGACACAAACAAATGGAAGAACATACCATGCTCATGGATAGGAAGAATCAATATTGTGAAAATGGCCATACTGCCCAAGGTAATTTATAGATTCAATGCCATCCCCATCAAGCTACCAATGAGTTTCTTCACAGAATTGGAAAAAACTGCTTTAAAGTTCATATAGAACCAAAAAAGAGCCCGCATCTCCAAGACAATCCTAAGTCAAAAGAACAAAGCTGGAGGCATCACGCTACCTGACTTCAAACTATACTACAAGGCTACAGTAACCAAAACAGCATGGTACTGGTACCAAAACAGAGATATCAACCAATGGAACAGAACAGAGTCCTCAGAAATAATACCACACATCTACAGCCATCTGATCTTTGATAAACCTGAGAAAACCAAGAAATGGGGAAAGGATTCCCGGTTTAATAAATGGTGCTGGGAAAATTGGCTAGCCATAAGTAGAAAGCTGAAACTGGATCCTTTCCTTACTCCTTATACTAAAATTAATTCAAGATGGATTAGAGACTTAAATGTTAGACCTAATACCATAAAAACCCTAGAAGAAAACCTAGGTACTACCATTCAGGACATAGGCATGGGCAAGGACTTCATGTCTAAAACATCAAAAGCAACAGCAACAACAGCCAACATTGACAAATGGGATCTCATTAAACTAAAGAGCTTCTGCACAGCAAAAGAAACTACCATCAGAGTGAACAGGCAACCTACAGAATGGGAGAAAATTGTTGCAATCTACTCATCTGACAAAGGGCTAATATCCAGAACCTACAAAGAACTCAAACAAATTTACAAGAAAAAAACAAACAACCCCATAAAAAAGTGGGCAAAGGATATGAACAGACATTTCTCAAAAGAGGACATTCATACAGTCAACAGACACATGAAAAAATGCTCATCATCACTGGCCATCAGAGAAATGCAAATCAAAACCACAATGAGATACCATCTCACACCAGTTAGAATGGCAATCATTAAAAAGTCAGGAAACAACAGGTGCTGGAGAGGATGTGGAGAAATAGGAACATTTTTACACTGTTGGTGGGACTGTAAACTAGTTCAACCATTATGGAAAACAGTATGGCGATTCCTCAAGGATCTAGAACTAGAAGTACCATATGGCCCAGCCATCCCATTGCTGGGTATACACCCAAAGGATTATAAATCATGCTGCTATAAAGGCATATGCACATGTATGTTTACTGCGGCACTATTCACAATAGCAAAGACTTGGAATCAACCCAAATGTCCATCAGTGACAGACTGGATTAAGAAAATGTGGCACATATACACCATGGAATACTATGCAGCCGTAAAAAAGGATGAGTTTGTATCCTTTGTAGGGACATGGATGCAGCTGGAAACCATCATTCTCAGCAAACTATGGCAAGAACAGAAAACCAAACACTGCATGTTCTCACTCATAGGTGGGAACTGAACAATGAGATCACTTGGACTCGGGAAGGGGAACATCACACACCGGGGCCTATCACGGGGATGGGGGAGGGGAGAGGGATTGCACTGGGAGTTATACCTGATGTAAATGACGAGTTGATGGGTGCTGAAGAGTTGATGGGTGCAGCACACCAACATGGCACAAGTATACATATGTAACAAACCTGCACATTATGCACATGTACCCTAGAACTTAAAGTATAATTAAAAAAGTGAAAAAATAAAAAATAAATAAAAATAAATTTAACATCTTGCATTAGTGTGGTACAACTGTTACAATTGACTAACCAATATGTGGTATATAATATTAACTAAAGTCAAGAGCCAAACCTAATGTAAACTATTGACTCTAGTCAATATACCACATACTTTCCAATATATGTTTACATTTCCTCCCTGTCTTCTTGATCTCTTTACTTTAAAAGGAAAAGGAGAGTGACCCAGTGTGCAGAACTTGAAACTCCATAGACTTCATAGGCTTCTTGGCTTGTGCGGCTGGAGAAGCTTATGAGAGGCCAGTGGGTCTATACCATGGTCTCTCCCCCCAAGGCCATCGAGGACTTGGGGAAAGACCATCCCACAGCTTCCCTCAATACCGTGTTGCAGGGGATGACAACTTCTTCCTTCTATCCTCCCATCTCCTGTGGCGTTTGGTTGAGATTTTGTCGCACATGCATGCCCCCTGACTCCAGGGCCTTCTATCTTTTCTTCATACTCTACAATCTTTACATTCATTTCAATCCCTTTACCAACACTTATGGAAACCCCAGCATTGCCACTCTGCTCAAAGCTGAGGGTCCCATGTGGATGAAATGAATCTAAAGGGGAGGCAGACATGCACATAGGAAATTATAGACCTCGGGGAGGGGGAGGGACAGCACCATGTACGGGGTGCCTTGCGAGTACACAGGAGAGGCCGCTAACTCCACCTGGAAGGTAGAGAAAATCTCCCAGAGAAAGGGACAGCTGAGCCCCTTGGCACGCCATGACTATCTTCTTTTTGTGCACATCCAAGCCACTCTTTCCCCACCTTCCAATACAATCTCAGAACTGAATGGGACTCTAAATCTCAGGCATCTGGTAGCTATGAAATCATTCTCTGCTTCAGTTTCCTCAACTGTAAAATGTGGAAAATAATATAACCTTCTTCGTAGGGTTGTTGGGAGGTGCTAAAGGAACTAATTTGTGTAAAGTGCTTAGAACCACACCTGGCACAGAGTACATACTTAAAGATGTTAGCTATTATCATCATCATTAAATCCAGACAATTTTGTAATACTGGCTCCCCTCCCTGGTATCTCAGCTATAGTGAAAACCTACTTGCTTCGTGCCGTTTGCTTTTCTCCGCAAGTATGTCACGGTGACATTTTTCATTCTGATTGTTGAATCATCTCCAGTTTGCCACTGAGAATTCCTCTAAGCCCATATTGGCTAATCAGTTCCCTTGGAGCACAGGTCTTTAACCCACCAGAAAGCAGCCTGCCCTGGTATTGTCTAGCTCATGTTTCCAAATCTATCCTCACGGATTTCACGAGAGCTGGGAGCAGATGCTCTATGGAAAGCCATCTGCAGATTCCCCTCCACCCCCACCTCCCACCCAAGCCATCAGGAGAGCAGAGCCATAAAGAAGAACAAAGTTGGTCTGGCATGATTTGTTCTTTGTTAACTTACGATCTTACAGTGATTCTTTTGTTGTTGTTATAAAAAGAATATTTGTTTAGAATAAAAATACAGAACAATCTCACACCAGTCACAATGGCTATTATTAAAAAGTCAAAAAATTACAATGATTCTTATCAAGCATGCATTTGGCATCTAAGGGCTGACAAGACATAGGTTTAGTAATTGATCCAGGTGCTTGTCTAACATCAGCACGGAATTCACAAGACAAGGAATTCACAAGTCCATAGGTCACAGGAGGTCCACAGAAGGCCCACCTTCTCCTCCATTTTTATCAAACACTGTCCCAGATGAGCCCCTCCGGTCTCGTAGGAGTGCTCTGACCTCTGTAGTTTCTCCCGAGCCCTTAACCTTTGTTTAGTAATATCAGCTTTGGGTTTTCTGGGTATCTGGAATGGCACATGGGCACTGAAATTAGACACACCTGGGCTTAAATTTCAGTTCTGTCGTTTACAGAAGCAAAGTCAGGCAAGACAGTGGACATTTAAGCCTCAGAGCCTTGCCAAATGAGGACATTGACAGCATCTACCTCCTAGTTAGCTGTAAGAATTAAGTACCATGATGACATAGACTGCTTAGAATGGCACCTGGCATGGTGTCAGCACTCAAAACCAGGAGCTGCTCTCACCATTCTGTTACTTCCCCTTCAGTACTCCAAAGGAATTTAAACATGCCCCTTTCTCTTCATCTCCTGCAGCACTGCACCATCCTTTAGGGCAGCCTGCGGCCCTACCATCCTCGTTCTTCTGGCTCTGAAAGAACCAAGAGTCCCCTGAGGTTGGAGAAGGCATCTTCTACATGCCTGCCTATCTGGGGTTAGCCCCTGCTCTCTATCTTTCAGATCTGGGGCACCCATAGGCACCCATGAGTCACTGTTCTTCTCCATCCCATCGTCAGCTCGCCAGGACTGGGCTCCCCTGGACTCCCAGTTGGAATCACCATGGTGCAGGCTGCCAACACTCCAGAGGGACTTTCTTGTGGACTCCCAGGCTGAGAGACCAGTCCCTCTTGACCCTGACCTTACTGAAATCTGCTGTCCTGACAAAAACAGGATAGAGCACCTCATTGAGCACGCAGGCATGGAGGCATGATCGCAGTGAACTCCCAAGAATCCTCTAATATCACATTTCACATCTAGCACAGTAGTTCTCAACTGGGCCATCTTGCCCACAGGGGCATGTGACAAGGTCTGGGGGAGACATTTTGGGTTGTTACAACTGGGGGATGGGGTGCTATTGCATCTTGTGGGTCAAGGCCAGGAATATCACACATCCCACAGTGCACAGGCTAGCCCCAACCACCCCCATACCATCCCCAGCAAAGAACTATGCAGCCCTAACATGAACAGGGCCAAGGCTGAGGAACCCTGATTTAGGAGAGACATCCCACAAGGCTACAGAACTTGATGTCCTCCAGCTGGTAAATGATACAGTCAGGATTTGGCTCAGCCACTCTTGCTGAGTCAGGGCATCGAAACCGTTCTGTAGCTGGAGTCCTCTGACAATCTGGTGGGGCGTATGGAGGCTTTCCCAGAAGAATATTTTTAAATGCATAAAATAAGACCAATGAATTATGTTAAACCACAGTTATCAAAACACTTTTGAAAACTAATACATAACATAATTATATATATATGTATATTATGAGTAACAAATAACAAAGTCTACGGCAGGTCTAATAACCATTATAAATGCAAAGTCATGACAAATTGCATAAACAGTATTTTGAGATACTGGTAAACACTGTAATGTGAAATGCAGATATCTGTAGTTTCTTTCAATGGCAAAGTTACAGGTCTGGCCAACACTGATTTATTGCCTATGTGATAGGTGAGGGAGGTGCTAAATTCAGTGAAAGGTTAGTGAAAATGACGCGGAAGTGTTTCTCATCCAAGTTCATAGACCCCATGAATTCCATCTGCTGACCTGGGTTAAAACCGTTTGCTCTAAAGGCTGTATTCCTAAGGCTTAAGTTGGCTTCCAAACAGACTCAATTTCTCTGCCCTGACAGGCATGCATGGGTTCTGGGTCTTATGAGCTGTCATTGGCCCCAGAGTAGCCCTTGTCATTTAGCCTGTGGTCAGGTGGTACAAGAAAACCTGAATTCACAGCCCATTCCATCATCCACTACCCATTTGGCTTGCATTAGTTACTTAACCTCTGCAAACCTCAGTTTGTTCATCTGTGAAATGGAAAGAATACCACTGCTTTGTAGGTTTGTTGTGAGAATTAAATAAGGCAGCAAACATGAGATACCTAGTACAACATTTAGTACAAAAATAAGCATTCAAACTATGAGAAACAAACTTAACTGTTCAAACCCAAAGAATGGACTTAGAGACCCAGAGAACAGCAAAGTGAGACTTTTAATGACAGCTTTGCAAGATTGTGTGTTTGGCACACAGGCACACCCAGCACAGTTTTAACAAGCAACTTATCCCCTAGCTTGCAGGTCCTTCCCCGCCATTCTTCATAGGCTGAGTACTATAGGGTTGCAATTTTCCCGGACAGACGTCACCTATTGATTGTTAGGCAGGGGCTTTAGGTGTTTTCTTTAGGGTTGTCTTGCTACATTTTGTTGCAGCCCACAATGCATTGCAATCCTAGTTAGCTCAGGGGCTCTTCAAGTATTTGATTTATGACCTAAGTAGCTGGGCAGACTGATAAGAACAGACAAAGTGAGCTATTTTGCAGACTAGTAAACTTTTATTTTAGACCAAACTATTTTGGTTCCGGTGACGGAACCTAACTAAGTGGGGTGGTAGGGGGAAGGGGAGGCTGACAAGCAGGCATTGGCTATTCAAGCAGGGACCTAGTATATTCAGTTTCTTTTGTAGTTTGCTATCCTTAGCCCATTTAAGGCACTTTGTTTTGGAAATGGACGGCTGTATACATTATTTCCTTCAATTCCCTCCTCTTTTTCTTTTTACCTCTACTGGTCCCATTTCCACATTTATTTTTGTGTCCTTTGGTCCTGAAATTCATTAGGTACTCCTTTAGTGGCTCTTATTGAGTTAATATAAATGTTGGGATTAAAGGAATTTGTTAGATCTCTCCAACTTTGGTGGCCATGTGGATTTTTGGGAGTTTCATGGAATGCCAAGGTGAATGGAATGACCAGTTAAACTAAGGCACAAGTCTAGGTTCAATTGGACAGTAACAGGTCGCAGAGGTTCCTTTTCCCACAATACCACCAGACATTAGCGGGGGTATATGAAGAGCCAAGTAGTTGCCTTTGTTTGACTTACCAGTAACGTTTAGGATGTGGGTACAAGTTGAGAGTTGAACTCTACACCCTGCCTAGAGAGACAAGAGGAGTGGTTTATATTTCCTATGGAGAACGAGGGGATTGCTTTAGGAACTGACCTCTGCAATGCAGGAAAGAGCAGTGATAGACTTTTGCAGATCTTATTACCCCATGCATCCCTGTCCTGGTATAGAGCGAACATACAACGCATTCCTTTGGGACTGGTATCCTTTCCTAGTGGAAACGGAACTCCCTGTGCCTGAAGCTGCCCAGCAGAGCATGCATAACAGTCACCTTTATTAAGAGCTAGTACCGAAAATTTGACCCATTCGACCCAGGCATTTACATCCCATATCCAGTCTTAATTTCTAAAGTTTGCCTTAAGTTAATCACCTTAATTATTTTTACGTTTTTAGGGTTATTGTTTGGTGAATTAAAGGAAGTAGTGTGATAGGGGGTTATAGTAATCCTGAGTGGGCTCGGAGTGGAGTTGGTGACTAGCCTAAAAGCTAGCTGTCCCACGGGATCCCTTCCTGAGATATTTATTCCTAATCCATACCTCCAAAGTTCCTGGTCTAGAGTAGCTGGGTTGTTTATGGTAATTAATATAGGATCGCATTTTAATTTTCTACAGTTAGGTGGTGTAGGGCCCTTATACAAATGTATTTTATTTTTTAAGAGTTTGTTTTTGGAAGAATGACTTACCCAGCCTTGACACTGGGTGGTCCATCAGACCTCACTCCAGCTAGCACAGGGCTTTCCCTAATAGCGACCTGTTTCAGGACATAGATATTTGTTTGCTTTTGACAGTTGCCTTTGGTTTCCTAAATTCCCTCAATGTAAGACTTGGTAGGCATTGAACTTTATTGTCTGGTCTTAGGGGTGGAGGTTCTAATCATGTTGACTATTAGTTTGATTGGATATTCCCTATTTTTCATCCCTAGTACTGGGCCCTATTTAATTTTTAGGTCTCCTTTTACCCCTTGTGTTAGGACTAATCCTAAACATTTTCGCCCCCAATGATGGCGCCGGCTTATAGCTTCCTTCTAGGTTTTCCTTAGAGTTAGCTTTAAGCGTTCCTTAGCTGATTTATACACTTCCCATCTACCCTTTCCCCTTCCTTCCGGGAGTTCTTTTATCAGTGTTTTGACCGAGCGTCATGTGTTTACCCCCATTCGGCTGTTCCTATGGCTGTCTTAGTGATCAGGAGCATTTGACACAGCCTTCCCAGCTTGGGTGGAGCTGGTCTTCTTTCCAAGTCTTAATTAGCACCGAGATGCCAGGCTGGAAGTGGTGAGTTGTGAACTTAAGAGGCGGGGTTTGAGTTAGAAGTTCTTTTAACCTAAGGGATGACAGGGTGGAGGATATGGCCAGTACATAATTTCTTAAAAATTGGTTCTTATTTCCACAATAGGAAGGTTAGTAGTCCTGCCTAAATATGGGAATGCTTTGAAATGGCCTTAACCCAGCAGGTCTTCTTCCGGTAGTCTGTTTTTTAACTACCTTTTTGTTCATTCTCTGGCAGTTTACACAACCCCCACACACTTGTTTAGCAAGGGTATAAATCCCTATACACCCCTAATTCTTGAGTATTGCATCACACATGGTCTGGGGACCCCAGTGACTCCCTTATGCAGTATAGACATTGATTCTCTTATGGGTTTGCTTATTATTTCTCTCCCATCAGGGAGCATCCACCTCCTATCCTTAGTTTGAGTGACCCCTATTTTGCCCAGTTTTTCCTCCTCCTCCTCCTTAGAAAATTGAGGTTTTAATGCCACCTTAGGGATACCTGGGTTTAGGCTAAACAGTTTAACTTCTTCCTTCATAGAGCCTTGCTTAGCAGCTTTATCTGCAAGCCTGCTCCCTACAGCTTCTATAGTGTTTCCTTTCTGATGGCCACTTACATGAACTATGGCTATCTCCGCTGGAAGCAGGAGGCTTTTTAGAACTTGTTTAACCAGTTCCCTATGTACCAACTTTATCCACCTGCCATTTATTAGGCCCTTTTTGTTCAGATCTTTCCAAATGTGCAAATGCACCATGGGTAATTGTTATTCTTAAGGGAAGTCAGGAGCTGAATAACACTTTCTACAAGATTCCAGAGAGTTAAAATAACGACCTGTGGTGTCTGCTTGATGTCCATCACATCATCCATTTCTCACACCAGGTCAAGCGGCTTTTCATGAATTCTGCACATCCTTCCTTTCCCCTCTCCTGTTATCCACATATAAATCCCTAGAGGGCCTTTTACCCCCAAAGCGACAGGTTAACCTGTGTGTGTCTCCTATACCTGCACATCTTTCCTCTGGGAAGGTCTAGTCTTTATGACTGGAGCTCAGCCACTCAAAGCATGGCTCATCCGGATTCTCAGTGGTAAGTCTGAGGCTGTATGGACTGCCCTGTGCTTGAAGCAGTTTGGTTTTTAGGCAGTGATTTCTGATTTTTTTTTTTTTTTTTTTTGAGACAGAGTCTCCTTCCGTCACCCAGACTGGAATGCAGTGGTGCAATCTTGGCTCGTTGCAACCTTGGCCACCTGGGTTCAAGCAATTCTCCCACCTCAGCCTCCCAAGCAGTGGGGATTACAAGTATGCACCACTGTGCCCAGCTAATTTTGTATTTTTTAGTAGAGATGAGGTTTTGCCATGTTGGCCAGGCTGGTCTTGAGCTCTTGGCCTCAAGTGATATGCCCACCTCAGTCTCCCAAAGTGCTGAGATTACAAGTGTGAACCACCTCACCCAGCCCAAGTTCTGATTTTCTGTCTTCAATTTTTCTAAACTCTGAACAGTATCCCTGTCCTCCATGCTTGGATGCCCCTCTTGCCCCAGTTTACCCAAGCTCCCTCCACTCCTAGTATGGGCCTAGCTAGGTTTTCTTTAACTAACTTGAAAAGTTATGTTAAATTATTTTCGTGTTTTTTTTTTTTTTTTTTGACAGAGTCTCGCTCTGTCACCAGGCTGGAGTGCAGTGGTGTGATCTCGGCTCACTACAACTACCACCTCCTGGGTTTAAGCAGTTCTCCTGCCTTAGCCTCCTGAGTAGCTGGAACTACAGGCATGTACCAACACGCCCAACTAATTTTCGTATTTTCAGTAGAGACAGAGTTTCACCATGCTGGCCAGGATGGTCTCCATCTCTTGACCTCACGATCCGCCCACCTCAGCCTCCCAAAGTGCTGGGATTACAGGCATGAGCCACCGTGCCTGGCCTTCTTCTTCTTCTTTTTTTCTTCTTCTAATTGACATGGGGTCTCACTGTATTGCCCAGGCTGGTCTTGAACTCTTGAGCTCAAGCAATCCTCCCACCTTGGCCTTCTAAAGTGCTGAGATTACAGGCGTGAACCACCATGCCCGGCCTGGTTATGTTAAATTAAATCCAATTCAAGCCTGTGTCCAGTGAGTGTCAGGCTCCTTCTAGCCCGAGTTGAATGTAACATCACTGAGAAAGATGTGCCACAAAAGTGTCTTATATCCCGAGGAGGAAACCAGTTGTGGGGTCTCCTATGAGGTCTGGGACCTTCATTACCCTTACTTCTTTCTCAGGAAGTCTCTATGTGACGGTGTTTTCTTAAATGCGAGATGTTAATACATGTTGGATGAAAGAAGGGTTCTGTGGGAAACTTTGGGGGAAAGTTTCATTCACCCAATCAGGTTTCTTTACTGAAGGGCTTCTCAGAGTATTTAACATGGTAATGGTAACATAGAGTCTCCCACATGTTATGGACTGAATGTGTATCACGCCCCCCACTACCCAATTTATATGTTGATATTTAATCCCCCAAATGAGGGCATTAGGCGGTGAGGCCTCTGAGAGGTGATTAGGTCATGAGGGTGGAGCCCTTGTGAATGGGATTAGCAACCTTTTAAGAAGAGACCAGAGAGCCTGTTGCCCTCTTTCCACCATGCAAGGATAGAAGAAGTTGGCTGTCTGCAGCCCAGAAGAGGGCCCTCACCAGAACTCAATGGTGTTGGCATTCCAGCTCAGATTTCCAGCCGCCAAAGCTGTGAGAAATCAATGACTGTTGTTTATAAGCCACCCAGTCTAAGGTACTTTGTAGCCTGAACTAAGACAACCAGGGAGCCTCTTCTTACAGGGCATCCCAGGCCCGTCTGGGAAATGCTAACCCAGGACCAGAGGGGGATTGACCATGAGGCCACCACAGCCCGCACCTCATGGCCCTACACCCAAAACTGGCCTTTCTGTGCCTCAATACAGTATATTTGAGAGCTGGCTGGGAGGCCACAGTGGCCCCAGCAGGGCATATTGTCCCAGCAAAGGTCACACACTACTCCCCAGCAGGGTCCTGGACTACAGGTGCACCCCACCTTCAATGGCAGGGCTCCCACGTGTTTCTGGGGGGCCTCACTCACCAAAGCTCCGCACACTTCAACTCCATGAAGAAAGAGCCAATAAGACCCTGCTCAGCCTCCCACTCAGAGGTCACTCTATCCCCTACCCCAGGACTGGAGCAGCAGAGGCAGGCGAGGGGCAGGTGCCCATGTGGGCAAGGCTGTGACTGAGCTGCTGCAGCTGAGGGGGAATTGAGGGACAAAGGCCTGGGAGGCTGATCAGGAGCTCACACAGCTGGACAGAGAATGGCTGAGGTGTGACATTACCAACGCCAAGCAAAGAAGCTGAAAGATGCACGTTTTCAAACTACTGAGGATGAAAAACCAAACTTGGACCAACCATGTTTATAGGAAAGACGGAATTACCTTTTCTTCTCCCTATAGAAAATGATAACACAAAATTATTGTCCTGTGAAGAAATCAGAGAACATATAGCCAAAACATGCAAGGTAAAAATATTATAGATGAGTGCCAGCAGAGGATCAATAATTGTTTATAAAATATATTTTTATTCTTTTCTGGGTTTTTGTGATGTCTATATATCAACTTTCAGCTTTTTGAAATGTATAATTTGTTGTGATTTCTCATTCTGAATAAATCTTCATTTCTGTATTCATGTTGCTTGTAGTTTTCGTTCTTTATCTTAAAGAGGACCTCCCTCCAAGACGCCGTTCTCACCCCACCCAACCCTGGCTGAGAGGCAGCGGATGGTCTGGGTGACCTGTGGGATCCCTTCCAGTGCTGTCATTTTATCAGCCTCGATAATACCCAGGTTTGAGGATAATAAATCTGATAATAAGGTGATAATAAGGACTAACATTTGTAGAGTCTATCACGTTTTCACAGCATTTTCATTCCATTATCTCCTTCAACTCTCCTAACAACTCCGGGGTACGTCTGTAAATATGCCATGGGCCTGAATAATACATTTTTTTTTTAAAAAAAGGAAGGTAGAGGGTAGTAAAATCAACATGCTGCATTTTCTCCATGGCCTGACCTGTCCCTCTGGCCTTTGCTAGTGCCGGCCGCACTCTCCCCTTTCAGCCTGGGCTCCTCTGGGCCACCACGATGGCCTCAAGGGCACCAGGTGCTCAGTTAGCTGTTGCCAGTATTTACCTAGTTGGTTTATTTACTAGACAAAGGGCATTCTGTGGTGAGGCCAGGAGGCCTGGTTTCCGGGCCTGGGTCTCTCACGAAATGCAGGTTTCTCCCTCTCTGGTCCTAAGTCCTCTCTCACTCCTCTCCCCGACCCCCACCCTCACCTCCCTCACTCTCCCAGGCCCACTGGATGAGCAAGTTTGATGAGACTGGATAACTTCCAGCTGAAACAGCCCCTAGAGTGAGGACCCCTAACTCCCTCTCTGCAGATGTTTCAGGGCATGAGCTCACTCTGCCCTCAGAAGGCGCCTTGCACCAGCTCACTGGGAGCAGCACCTGCCTGCCAGGCCTGCTGTGTGCTCAGTGTGGTGAGACATACCCCAGAGAGAAAGCATCCAGAGCCAGACTGAACTGGGCATGGGGCCACAGTTAGTGCTGAGGTTGCACCGGGTGGCTCTCTACTCTCCCTCAGCAGAGACAGCGGAGTCAGTGAACTGACTCCAGGGGACACAGACACCTGCACGGCTTGCTCCGGAAATGCCAACAGCAGCATGAACAAACTGACCAAGCTCTCTCCTCCCTCTCCCAGGCAGGGGGCTGATAAGGCGCTATAGGACAGTTCCAAAGATGAAGGGCCAGGCGGATCTGCACCATGGAGCCAGCCCTGGGGAGCCCAGAGCTGGTGGAAATGGACAGAGCCCTGAGCCAGGAGCCTGGCTTCTGACCACCTGTGGGAGTCTGCCTCCCACTCCTCCCCCCACGCACAAGCACAGAGTGCCCACTCTGCCCAGGAGCTACATTACCCAGCGCCTCCATTCTTTACACCTGCCTGCTGGCCAGGGCCTGGCCACGGTCCCATCTGGCCCACTTCCCTCCCAAATCACCGCATTGCCCCACTCCTACTCCTTCCGTTAGCTTCAACTCCTGAAGGCTCCCTGTCACCCTCCCCTCCCCATCCCTGCCTCTGCCCAGGGACTCGGAGAGCCCCCCATGGTGCTGGGGAATGGAGTACAGCCTGCTGCACCTGGAGCTCCTCATTCAGACAACAGGATGTTGGCAAAAAAAAAGGTTTGCCTCCAGCCCTCCCATGTAAGCTAGTTTCCTCATTGGTAAAATGGTCAAAGCAAACCATTTTGAAAGTGCAGTATTTTATTTATTTTTAATTTATTATTTAATTTTTGTATTTTTAGTAGAGATAGGCTTTCACCATGTTGGCCAGGCTGGTCTCAATCTCCTGACCTCAAGTGATCCACCTGCCTCAGCCTCCCACAGTGCTGGGATTACGGGCATGAGCCACCACACCCAGCCGAAAGTGCAGTATTTTAACAGTGTGAACAAGATACTATGTCTGCAAAGAGCTGAGAAAGAGAAAGTGAGAGGAGGAATTAACTGTGGGTTGGCTCCTCATGGTGCCACTGTGGGACTCCCTGACATTCACTATCTTGCAAAATCCATTGATCCAATAATGTCACTGGAGGTCCTGTGACTTGGTCAAGCCCACCCTGCTGTACTTGAATTCAACTTTTCCTGATTCTAGACCCATCTCTGTCAGCATCAAATCAGCTAAAAGTGGCAAAAGTTCCTGTGAATTGGCAAGTCTGGGCTGTCCTATCTTCCTCATAAAGCTGAACTCAGGCTGGGTTCCCAGGGCGCCTAGAGGAAGGCATGTCATGCCCACCTGGCACCAGGGCACGGGAGGTGATGCAGAGGGCTCCTGTGTTAGTTCTCCTTGATCATGTATTTATTTGACAATATTTTTGATGTGCCAGGCATTGTGAGAGATCCAGGGATTTGGAGTGAACAAGAGTGACAAGGACAGCCCTTAGATCACTTCGAGAGCAGAGGAGACAAGCACAGGGCAAATGCAGCCATACACCAAGCATGATGGTAGGGGACAAACGGTTTGCCCTGGGAGGCTCCAACAGGGTCCCCAAGCCTTCTGCTGGCTGCCGGGGGCCTTGTGGCCATGTTGAGGAGGGTGGGCTTCATCTCTGGGGCAGCACAGAACCATGGGAGGGTTTTGGGAGCTTCCCCAATGCACAGTGTGGCATGAAGCAAGACTGAGGAAGGGGAGCCTCAAGGGATCTGTGCTGAGAGGCAGCGTGGCTGGGCAAGGCGCATGGGAAAGGGACTGGACTGAAAAGATAATCTTCAGGCAGCGCTGATGGGCTGTTTTGCTTGATGCCTTGGGGCACGGAGGAGCAGGCCAAGAGTTTTTCCCAGTGCACGGCTGGAGCAGTGGGTGGTGGGCACCAGTCACGGTGATTGGGAGCAGCAAGTCTTGGGGTGGCCACTTTGCATTTTGAGTTTGAAGAACCTGAAAGGCTTAGCAATGAGAATAAGAAGAGGCCATGGGTGTGAAGCACAAGAGCAAGACAGGCTGGAGATGGACATGGGACCCTCTCCATCTCCCACCCTCTCCATCCCCCGCCCTCTCCATTCCCCCACACTCTCCATCTCCCACACTCTCCATCCCCCTGCCCTCTCCATCCCCCCGCCCTCTCCATCCCCCCGCCCTCTCCATCTCCCACTCTCTCCATCCCCCACACTCTCCATCTCCCACCCTCTCCATCTCCATGGCCTATAAGTAGACCATCTGCTGCATGGAAAACTGGAGTCACTTAGCCCTTAGAGCATGTTATTGGTGAGCAAATCTCGGTCTGATGAAGGGCAGGAGGACCCAGCCATGGTGTGGGGATTGAGAGGAGCAGACAGCGGGACTGAACTCTGAGGAAGAGCATCCAGTCCACGGCCGGGAGAGAGTGCTCAGAGGGTGGAGAGGAACCAGGCAGTCGCCTGGCAGAGGCAGAGATAGGTAGAGGAGCATCCTGTAGTGCAGAAGGCCACAGAGGAGGAGCCACAGCTTGTCATTGTATCTGGTACGGGAGAGGTCATTTCTACAAAGTTTCTGAAATTGCAGTGTAACTTTTTCCTGCAGGCACTGCCCGCATAAAGGGCTCCCCTCCACCCTGCCCTTCTCATCTCTGCTTTCATGAGTGGCCTCTCACAGCCCTAGCATCCCTCCCTCTTGGACCACTTACTCATCGTGGGTCCTGTGACCCCCATCTTCACCCTGTCGGCCCTCAGCTGGATCTGCACTAGAGTGATCATCTCCCCTGATCCCCATCCCCTCATCAGAATCATCCTTCCAAGAGGCAAACACACCAAACTCAAACCCATGCTAGACTTTCCATCCCCTGGGACCAAGGTCAGACCCCAGGGTTCCCAGGTCCCTTGTTCCTTGTGGCCCTTTTGCCAGCTTCTCCAGATGCCTACCAGTCCCCCTGGCACCAGGCCCCTCAGTTCCCACCTCAGCAAGGCGTATTCTCAGCTCTGCATAACCGCATTGTCCTTAGGTGCCGCTGGAGCCCCACTCCCTGGATGTCTTCCCAGACCAGTTCACCTGCTGGTTGGCTGCCCTCTTTAGGGCCCACCACCCCAGGCCACAACCATGGACTCCTGCAGCTTCAGGGCAGCATCAGCCCTGCTGTGTATGGGAATGTGGATGTGGCTCTGATTCCCCCATGTAGTGTCAGGGGCTTCACCCAAGTGCTCTTGGATCCAAACAAAAGCCCAAAGTGGGCTTCCTGCTGGTGGAACATGAGATAATGTTATGAGGTGTGTGGGCAACCTTAATATTTAGGCTTAATTTTTTTACTTCCATTGATGAAAAGTGAAAATATTTTTCATTGCATATAATAATACAGTATATTTTTTGAATTAGTACATTTAATTTAACATTTTTAAAACTGACACATAATTGTACACATTTTATGGGGTACATGATGATGTTTTGATCCATATAATATATAGTGATCAGATCAGAGTTATTAACATATCCATCATCTCAAACGATTTTAAGTGAATCAAGAAAAGAAAAAAATCAGCAAAATAGCATATTCAAAGATGTGAGCATGGTAAATGAGTGACATCTGGGAACCACTGGAGTAGACAGATGAGCTCTGTTGCCCCTCCTGGCCCCAGCACTCCCCTCTCTAAGCCATGTCTGCAAGTCCCATCAAACGACCATCTGCTGTTTACAGAAGCAGAACCTCTTAGTCCTTAGAGCATGGCAGCCATGCCCACCTTCTGAAGTGGACCAGACCTTAGGTGTATGTGTCGGGGAGGATGGTGGGCTGCGGAGTGATTCCAGCATAATTACACTGACCTCACGTTCTCATCAGCCCTGGGTCTTAGTCAAAAGCATAAAGGAACACTGTCCTGGGGAACGCTTTGCCACACCAGGTCACAGAGATGCTGCTCCGGGTGGACTTGCTCAAAGCAATCAGATGTCAGCTAAGTCAGAATCCCTTGGAATTCCACATGCTTCCATACAGCAGGTGCTGAGGTCACCATCTGGCTCTGGGCTCAGAGGCCCCTGGATGATGAAGCAATTCAAACAGCCTCCTCCTCCCCAGACTGGCTGGACAGGGGAGCGAGCCAGCACAGGGAGGCAGCAAGGCTGGACAGCTGCCCGTTAGGTGATACTGAGAACCCAGGCTGCCAACCTGCTGAATGCCAACCAGCTGTGGCTGCGTCCCCTCACTGGATGGAACGTCCAAGCCAGTTGCATAGCAGCCTTACCTCAGACCCTGCAGGGCCTTCCTGTCACCCAAGGAACACACCGAACTTCACACAACAGGCCCTCCCCAGCCAGGCCCAGCTCTCACCCCTCCTCCCTCACACTCCACACTCCGCCCAAACTCTACATCTCTCTCTGGGCTCCTCAAATGCTCCCTGCCCTGGAGACCCCTAGGCATTGCACATGCTGTCCCTCTGCCTGGAATCCTTTTGCCCCACTTCCCCGTTTGCCTAGCCAACTTTGTTTAATCTTTAGGTCTCAATTTATGCATCACTAAATGTCTCTCCTGCCCTCTGTCCCTGGAGCCCTCCCTGCTGTGTGTCACTGCTTGTCCCATGTTGGTTTCCCCCTCTGGACTGGAAGCTGTGGAAGGCAACACCAGGTCAGTTTCCACCAGATCTATACTTGTGGGGTCCCATTTATGCTCTTTGAATAAATGAGTAATTGTGTGCTTCCAGGGATCTATTACAAATAACAAGACACTTGTGGAAATTGTCATAGATGGTGACAATTTCCTGAGTCCCCAGACTCAATTTCCTTCTGGGGACTCACTGGGGACTGAGTCAGATATCACATAACCACATCAAACAATTCCAGGATCTGTCTGTCCTCTCCAGAAAGGGGTTACCTTCCCACTCTGCCTTGAGTGAGGGGTCTGCACCAGTCATCCAGGATCTCTGGAGCCTGCATGACTTAGGCCCATGTAGCCGAGCCTTTCTGCTTCTCCCCTGACAGACATGAAAAGGATGGGCTGTTGAGTGTTGAGCCAGGGAGTACACAGCAAGCAGGTGAAAAGAAGGAGTAAAGCAAGGTGGCCTGGACCTCCTGCCTATCCTGGAAAGGCAGGGCTACACTTTCCTGTCTAGGCGGGTCCTCTTCTCACCGACTACCAGGAAGGGCCTGGGAAGACACACACATTCCTCCTCCTGCAGGGCCATCCAGACCCACAGGCGAAGTGGGCTATATGATGTACTCTCTCGCCCAGAAATATCTCCCAGCTGCTGCCTAACCTTTTGCACAGTGAGAGCGTCATTTAGATCAGCAACTGGGTGTCAGCAGTGTGAAAGCTGATCACAGGAAGTGGGTCATTCTTGTCATACCCAACTAAAACAGTCAAGAAATCCGGGGTGGAGGGGAGGCTGGGCACCGTGGCTCACACCTGTAATCCAAGCTCTTTGGGAGGCTAAGGCAGGCAAATCACTTGAGGCCAGGAGTTCAAGACCAGCCTGGCCAACATGGTGAAACCCCATCTCTACTAAAAATACAAAAATTAGCCAGGTGTGCTGGCACATGCTATAGTCCCAGCTACTTGAGAGGCTGAGGCAGGAGAATCACTTGAACCTGGAAGTAGAGGCTACAGTGAGCCAAGATCGCACCATTGCACTCCAGCCTGGGTGACAGCAAGACTCTGTCAAAAAAAAGAAAAGAAGAAGAAGAAGAAGAGGAAGAGGCAGAGGAAGAGGCAGAGGGAGGAGGAGGAGGAAGAGGAGGAGGAGGAGGAGGAGAAACAACCAGTGGGGGAAAGCACCCAGGACACATAACATTGCTCCAAGAATGTACACCTCTGCAAGTCTGGCTGCTGAAGCTGCTGGTTGTAACCTGAGGCCAGTTGTATACATAGCTGCTGAGCTAACTTGCTGCAACTCAGGGACTACGTTCACGGCTTTTGCCCACCTTCATGGCTCACCAGTCAGAGCCTGCAGTTCCCAGAGCTTTGCTAATACCAGTGAACTTTCTCCCAAGAACACATGTCACGTTTCCCTTTTTTATAAAACCCCCAACCTTCTCTTGGTTCTTCAGGCGTACCGTCTTCGGAAGACCACTCTGTCTGTGTGTATGCCATGAATTTCAATTCTTTCTTCCCAAATAAAATGCTGTATTTAGAGATTCATCTCTCTATTTTTATTTTGGTTCATGTCTACTTTTTTTTATTTTGACTTCAATAGTAGACAAGGAAACAATTCACACAGACAATTTTTTTCCAATTTTAAAATTTTCTAAAAGTATTAACTTTTTTAAAATTTTGATATGTATTTTGTAACATAATACTATCTTAACCATTTTTAAGTGTATGTTTCATCAGCATTAGGTACTCTCACATTGTTGTACAACCATCACCACCATCCATTTCCAGAACTGTTCATCTGGTAAAAGTGAAACCCTATATCCATGAAACCATATTTCCCCATTACCTGCTACCCCTAGTCCCTAGTAACCACCATATTCTACTTCCTGTCCCTATGACTTTGACTATTCCACGTACCTCAAAGAAATGGAAGCATATGGTGCTTGTCTTTTTGTGTCTAGCTAATTTCACTTAGCGTACTGTCCTCAGGTTTCATCCAGCAAGTTGTAGCTTGACGTAAGTTGTAGTTTGTGTCATAATGTCCTTGCCTTTTACGGTCAAATAATATTCCTTTATATGAATAGACCACATTTTGCTTATTTATTCATCCATCAATGGACACTTGGGTTGCTTCCAGCTTTTGGCCATTGTGAATAATGCTGCTATAAACATGGTGTACAAGTATATCAAGACGCTGCTTTCAATTCTTTTGGATATACACCCAGAAGAGGTATTACTGTATCATATGGCAACTTTATTTTTAATTTTTTGAGAAATAGCCATACTGTTTTCCATAGCTAAAAATTTAATATTAAGAAGGAATGACAGCCGAGAGCTGAAAACAGCCAGCCAGAGCCTCATCAGGAGAAGTGTGGCACGTCCATACAATGAGATACTGTTCAGCAGATGGAGAGGAGAGGAGAGGAGAGGAGAGGAGAGGAGAGGAGAGGAGAGGAGAGGAGAGGAAGGAAGGAAGGAAGGGAGGGAGGGAGGGAGGGAGGGAGGGAGGGAAGGGAGGGGGGAGGGAAGGAAGAAGGAAAGAAAGAAAGAAAGAAAGAAGAAAGAAAGGAAGGAAGGAAGGAAGGAAGGAAGGAAGGAAAGAAAGAAAGAAAGAAAGAAAGAAAGAAAGAAAGAAAGAAAGAAAGAAAGAAAGAAAGAAAGAAAGAAAGAGAAAAGAGGGAAGGAGGGAGGGAGGGAGAAAAGGAGGGAGGGAGGGAGGGAGGGAGGAAGGGAGGGAGGGAGGGAGACATGTTGGCAAGCATGTGGAGACAGGAACCCCTGTGCACTGTTGCTGGGATGTGAAGTGGTGCAGCCGCGGTGGAGAAGGATATGGCAGTTCCTCATAGAGAGGAGGGCATGACAAGGCAAGATGGTGACAGGTACACCTGCTGGAACCTGGTGGCCTCACCAATGGCCACAGGAAAAGAAGGATCTATCCAGGGGTTGGGAGGTGTGGACAAGGGGGGGCCCGATACAATACCTTAATCATCCTTGAATACTTACCACGTGGATGTGGCCTGGAGATAGTGCTCAAGAGATAATTGTCAAATATCTCACATTCATATGGCGCTTACCATATGCCTGGCACAGTCACTGGGCTTTCATATATTAATTCATTATTTAATCCTCACAACAACCCTATGAATGCTGTTATCTCCCCGTTTTACAGATTAGGAAGCAGAGACAGAAGCAAGTTTAGTCATGTGCCCAGGGTCACACGGCTGGTAAATGGTGAAGCAGGGACTCAAAGCCACTATGCGGACTGCCTGACTATAATGCAAATCAGTCAGCTGAAGGTAAAATACATATCCCATGGTCTCCGTTACTTCCCAAGCCACCCCACACCAGGGAAATCAAACATATCACAGAGGAATTCAAAAGAAAACACTTTAGGCTCTGGCATGGCATCTGACAGATCTGACTGAGTTCAAATCTTGGTTCTGCCCCTCATGACCTATGACCTTCAACAAGCCACTTAACCTTCCTGAGCATCACTTCCTTATCCCTAGAATGGAGATGCAAATACATTATTATTCCTAGTAGCTGAGAGCTGAAAACAGCCCAGAGGCTCATCAGGAGAAGTGTGGCACGTCCATACAATGAGATACTGCTCAGCAATAGGAAGGAAGGAATTACAGATACCCGATGCGACATTCATTCAACATGGTTGAAGCTTGACAACATGATGCTCAGTGGAAGAAGCCTTAAATGAACAAGTGTATTGCATCTGATTCCATTTTTTATGAAGTTCTAGAACAGGCAAAACTAAGCTACAGTGGAAAAATCAGAGTGGTGGTGCCTCTGCGGGGTGGAGGCAGAGATTGAGAAAGGACACAAATTTCTGTGGTGATGGTAATGTTCTATATCTTGTTAGGCATTTGGATTACACAGCTGTTTGCTTTTCTTAAAAGTCAGTAAATGTACACTTAAGATTTGAGCATTTCATTGTACCTCAAAAGAAAAATCTGTAAGGAAAATATTGAACTCTAGTTAATGATTGACTGCTGAATTTAGGGAAAAACGTATTGATGTTTGCAATTTACTCTGAAATGCACCAGAAAATAAGGTGGATTAATGGGTGGACTGAGGATGAATAGATGGATAGATTATGTGACAAAGCAAATACGGTAAAATGTCAATAGCAGAATGTAGCTAGTGGGCATTTGGGAAGGGTGCTTGCTGTAAAATTCTTTCAGCTTTGCTGTATGTTTTTAAAATTTTATAATAAAGAATTAGAAAAAATATATAGTATTTTTTATCACAGAGTTGTTGAGAGCATTACCTGAGATAAAGAAGTCAAGTATAGAACTAGGTGCCTGGTTGACATTATCATCTCCTGTTATGGGGTGGATTGTGTCCCTCCAAAAGCCATACACTGGAGTCCTAACCAGTACCTCAGAATGTGACTTCACTTGGGGAAGAGATAAGATGCAGTAATACTGGAGAAAGGTGAGCCCTAATCCAATATGACTGATGTCCTTATAAAAAGGGGAAATTTAGACACAAACATGCAGACAGGGAGAACATCACCTGAAGACCAAGGCAGAAATCAGGTGATGCTTTTACAAACCAAGAAATGGCAAAGATTGCTGGCAACCACCAGAAACCAGGGGAGAGGCCTAGAGCAGATTCTCCCTTCTAACCCTCAGGGGGAACAACCCTGCTGACCTTGACCTTGGACTTCTGGTCTGCAGAACTATGAGACAATACATTTCTGTTGTGTAAGCCACCCTGTTTCTGGTGCTTTATTATGGCAGCTGTACCTGACTACTACATCCCTCCATGCCTCATAGACTCCAAGCCCCAGCAATGAACCTGAGACCCTCCCATCCTTGCAAGCCCACCCCGGCCCCTGGGGTGGTGAGGTGGCAGCTGACTTCCTAGGCCTCCTCACAGCAGCCAATCACCACTCCCACAGCTCCTCCATCAACTGCCAGGAGCAGGTCCTTGCACCTGTGGAAGAGGTTTCCCTTTATACCTTACAGCTCCCCAGGCCAACCCCGTAGAAGGTGGCACTCAGTGAGTTACTGCTGTATTTTTAACAACCCTGAAACATGACCCAGCCTCCTCGCCTATGAGCTTCTCTGGAGAAAGAACCAAAGGCCACATGAGAGACACCACTCTGAGTGACCCCCTTGGCGCCCCAACAATGCCAACCACCAGCACAGACCCTCCTCCTGTCTTTCAAATCTCCCTATCCTAGATTAGGTTCCTGCTTTCTGGACGTCTCCCTGTACTCCATCCTGCCTCTCAGTTTGGGGAGGCTTTGTCTCCCTTTTGGTTCAAGCCCGTTCATCTGATCTTATCCCTCAAGGGCCCTTTCTTCAGTTCTCACAGGAAGCCAATAATAATGTCCAGAATTCAGTCACTGGAGTGACAGGTGCTAGGACACTGCCAGGCCCAAACTGGCTGCAGGGAAAGGAAGAGGGAAGAAGCCAGGTGGGACCAGATCCCCTTCACCCCATGTGATAAGGAGAATGAGGGTCTCCCCAGTAACAGATGTCACTTCTCTGAATGCCAGCACCAAGTCTGTTTGTTCACCCCTCACTGGGCCCTCAGTGTGACACAGAGCCTGGCATGAGGTGAATGCTCACCCAGTGCAAATTGAACAAATGACTGATCACCCAGGCAAGTGGTAGGGGTTGAATTATCAGAGCAGAAGCTTATAACAGGGTTTTGGTCTTAGTGCTCTGCTGCCAGAATTGTGGCACCAGTTATCTATTGCTGTTTACAAATCATCCCAAAACACAGTGGCTTAAAACATGAGCAATATTTTTATTATCACCTCTCGCAGTTCTGGCGGTTGAATGGGTTCAGCTAGGTGGTTCTTACACAATCGAGGTTAACTGGGGCTGGAGCCAACTCAGAAGTTTCCATAACCAATCTGGTTGTCAGTTCAGTCAGAAGAGCCATACATGGTCTCTCCAGGAGGCTTGGGCTTCCTCACAGCATGGTGGCTGCATTCCAAGACCAGGTGTCCCAAGAGAACCAAGCAGAAGGTGTATTGCCTTTTAGGAATGAGCCTCACATAATGTCACTGTTCGAGTTTGAATGTTTGACCTCTGCTAAGCTCTGTTGAGATTTAATTGATATTGTAACAGTATTAAGATAGGGAGCCTTTAAGAGGTGAGTAAATCACAGGGACACCATTCAGGAATGCATTCAGGCCATTATTGTGGGAGCAGGTTAGTTATCATGGGAGTGGCTTCCTGATAAAAAGCCTAAGTTTAGCCTCCGTTCTCTCTCTGTCTGGCATGTTCACTTGTCCTTCCACCATGCGATGCTGCAGCAAGAAAGCCCTCACCAGATGCCAGTGCCATGCTCTTGGGTTTTCCAGCCTCTGTGAGCCAAAAAAACACCCTTATTTTCTTTATAAATCACCCAGTCTGGGGTGGGCGCAGTGGTGGCTCATGTCTGTAATCCTAGCACTTTGAGATGCTGAGGTGGGTGGATCACTTGAGCCCAGGAGTTCAAGAACAGCCTGGACAACATGGTGAAACCCCATCTCTACAAAAAATACACAAATTAGCTGGGTGTGGTGCTGTGCACGTAGTAGTCCCAGCGACTCCAGAGGCTAAAGTGGGAGGATCACTTGAACCCAGGAGGTGGAGGTTGCAGTGAGTCGAGATCAAACCACTGAACTCCAGGCTGGGCAGCAGAGCAAGACCCTGTCTCAAAAAAAAAAAAAAAAAAATCACCTAGTCTGTGTTATTCTGTTATAACAACAGAAAACAGATGAAGACAGTCACTTTTGTCATAGTCGTATGGCACAGTCCCTCTCAGATTCAAAGGCGGGGAACCTAGACCCCCACGTCTCAATGGGAAGAAAGTCAACAACACATTGTAAGAAGAACTTATGGAATGGGAGGTCTCAAGGTGGCCACCTTAGAAAGCACATTCTGAGACCTGAAACTCAGCCCCTGAGCCCTCATCTAGAGTCACAAAGTCCCCATTCTGCAGTCAGGGCAGGTTCTCAGAGCCCAGGCAAGGGAGGCTACAGGGAGGAGGGGCCAGGGGCCTGGCCATGGGGAAGAAGAGCTGCTGAGCTCAGAATGTAAAAACTTCTCTGTGGAGCTGGCTGAGTGAAGAGCAAGAGGCTGTAGGCTGAGAGGGGGGCAGTGGGGGCACAGCCAGTCAGACAACCAGGAGGACTGGCACTCCCTCAGTACAATCTCTGGAGAGGTCAGGGCCTGCAGGACAACCTCACAGACACCTCCAAGCCCTCCAGCCCACCAGTCTCCACACAGACAGATTCTTCCCTGAATGAAACACTGCCTTGGACCATGCAGGAGTGTGTCCTCTGAGTGTCACCATGCTTTGGGCCTGGGCTTTACGCAGCCCAGATGGCGGGACGGCCATCACCAGGGTCCCTCTAACCCATGCACACCTGTGTGCAGAGTCAAGGGCACCCCTTGGTCCAGATGGGCTCAGCCCCACAGCAGGACACAGCTCTACAAGCAGAGCATGAGCTGGGTTTCAGCCCCCATGTGACACTAAACCACCTTTGTATACAAACTTTCCAGCCATGTCAGTAACTTTCTTTACTGCCTATAATTGCTGCCACCTTGTCCTGGAGCCCCTAATCCCTTAATGGTAAGAAAACACAAAGCTGCTCACTGAAGGCCACTTAGTCCCTCTCTGGGGTTTAAGTCTTTTGGCGTTAACTCAATCTCATTGAGTACATTCTTGGTCCATTTGAAGTTCAAATTCCTGATTCAGGCTTTTCCTTCTTCTCTCAAGGGCAGCAATCTCCGTTTGCCCAGGACCAAGGAGTTTCAAAATCAGGAGACTCCTGGGCAAACAAGGACAAGTTGGTCACCCTAAAACCTTAGGTGGCCCTATTGCCTCATTTGTTGAATTTGTGTTCTCTGAGTCTCCTTTCATGTGTTTTCCGGGTGCTTGGATTGCCTCTTCGGCAAATTAGCAGCTCATAGTCCTTTGTCATTTTCTTACTACATTTTAAATTTATCTTTTAAAAGTATAATTAATTCACAGTTTTTCAATGCTTTAAGAGATCGATTGTGTGGTGGAAATATATTTCCTAGTCTGTTGTTTGCTCTTTGATTTTGCTCATGGATTTCTTCTCTTATAAAATGTTTAATTTTCATGTAGTCAACATATATCTCCCCCTTTGCTGATGGCTTCTGGGATTTCTAGCTTGTTTAGAAAGTGCTCCCTCTGGCTGGGAGCGGTGGCTCACACCTGTAATCCCAGCACTTTGGGAGGCCGAGGCAGGTGGATCACTAGAGGTCGGGAGTTCAAGACCAGCCTGACCAACATGGAGAAACCCTGCCTCTACTAAAAATACAAAATTAGCCAGGCATGGTGGCGGATGCCTGTAATCCCAGCTACTCGGGAGCCTGAGGCACAAGAATCGCTTGAACCCGGGAGGCAGAGGTTGCGGTGAGCCAAAATCGTGCTATTACACTCTAACCTGGGCAGCAAGAGTGAAACTCTATCTGAAAAACAGAAAAAAAAAAAAGAAAAGAAAATAAAGAAAGTACTCCCTCCCTCTATGATTATAGAAATAGGCCCCTAAATTCTATCCTAATATCTTATTTTGACACGTAAATATTTAATTCACCTAGAATTTGTTTCTATATATGGTTAAAGTAGAATCTCTTTTTGTTTTTCTTAAAGTTGGATAAACACTTGTACCTGAACAATTGATGGAACCACCCTTTCTCTCTGACTGAAAATGCCACCACCATATTTTAGATTTCTCTACTCATCTATTTCTGGGCTCTCAGATCTGTTCCCTTAATGCATTGGCCAGATCCAGTGCCAGCAACATACTGTTTTGGTATTGGTTGCTTGAGTCTGAGTTTTATTGTCTGCTAGAACTGGTCCCCATGCATTTGCATTTTCTTCACTACTTTTCTCTGAACATTTGAAATGTACAGTTACTTTACATTTACTTTACAATTATTTTATCTACATAGAATCTAAAATTACTTTATCCAGTTCTTAGAAGTAAAATTCTAACTGCAATTGCATTAAATTTATATAGTAATGTCTTAAATTTAATATATTAGTTTTTTAAGAACTGGCATTTTTTTTATGTTAAATCTTTCCACCAGAAACATGGCTTGTATATATCCATTTGCTGAGGGTTTTTTAAAATGTCCCTCAATACAATTTTATCATTTTACTTCTGTAAATAGTTTACCTTTTCTTGTTAAATGCATCCTTAGGAACTGTATAGTGCCTGCTGTTATTATGAATGGGCTATTTTTTTCATTTCCCTTCTCAAATGTTTATTGCTACCATAGATCAAAGCTTTATATTTATATATTTATCTACCTATCTACCTTACTAAATTCCCTTAATAATTTTAATATTGTATTAATCTCTATAGGTTGCCTAGGTATACTCTCAATCATCTGCAAATAAAGACATTTCTGTCTTCATTTCCAATGCTTATTCCAATCAATTCATTTTCATCTTATTGTTATTAGTTAAACCCACCAATGCTGTGTAGTCAATAGTGATGACAGCAGGCACTCTGTCTTGTTCTTGAATTAATAGAAATGACTTCAGCATTTTTCCATGTAGTAAACTGTTTGCTCTTGGTCTGTAATAAACAGACTTTATTGTATTTAAGTAGTTTCTATCTATTTACACGGAACAATCTCTTAGAGGAAAAAAATATATGTACCTGTCAGATACATAATAGAACTACCAAATATCTATGATATTGGCTACCTAAATTGTGAAGCATGAATCATATTTCTATTTGATCTGCCATGGTGAGAAACTCATAACATATTTGTGGTTAGAAAACTTAAAACAATAGAAAACTAGGGTCATTTTAGAAATACCCAATGCCACTTTCTCATGGAAAAAGCCAACCAAGGTGTGTCATCTACACTCCCACATCACGCATTTGCTGACCACAGGGGCCCTGCTGAGAGCTCAGCAGCCAAGAGACAACCCCCATGGTAGGCTTCCAATCCGGGTGGGTGGCGGGCAGAAGGCAAAGGGATGAGAGACCTGAGGCAAAGGTGGAGTATAGCGGAGGGCACTTATGAACCAGGCCTACATCCCAGCTGGACAGGGTTGGTGGGTTAGAAAGGAGAGGCCAGAGAAGGCCAGAGCACAATGAGACAAAGATGGGACAACTTCTGGCACCTCTGCAGCTGTCACTCTTGCCATCCCGTGAGATCATGTTGCTAAATAGATTCTCTTACTCATAGGTAGAGCTGTGGAAATGAGTCCGAAACCCACATAAGCGGGAACCTTGAAAATCCTTTAGTGTTTTCACAGCTGCTAGGAGGCACACCCCTGAGTCGTCCTGGGTAGAGAGAGGTGGGTGTCTCCTTATCCTGTTCCTCTTCCTCCTCCTCAGGCCCCAGCGCAGTGTTTCAGTGTCCATTGTCTGATTTGACACATGGAAAGAGAGGATCATGGCCCTGTCTCCAGGGAACACAAGTCCAGCACTGAAAGGTGACACAAAGGTGATGCACACAATCAAACGTTTGGTCTTGGGGTTTCTGACTCACCTGCAAATTGGCGTCCCAGCTCCCAGCCAGGACAGCTCTTGCCCTTCCCCCTCGCTTGGCTGTGGCTGACACCTAGTCCCGGTTGGCAGGTCCACCTGCACCAGCCCCCGCCTGCACCAGCCCCTAACCGTCACAGTGCCGACCTGTATCAGCCTCCACCTGCACCAGCATCCACCTACACCACCCCCCACCGGCCCCCCCACATGCACCAACACCCACATGCACCAGCCCCCACCTGCACCACCCCCCACCTGCACCACCCTCCACCTGCACCAGCCCCCACCTGCACCACCCCCCACCTGCACCACCCTCCACCTGCACCAGCCCCCACCTGCACC